>NC_080710.1:34503368-34555868 GCF_019097595.1 Hemibagrus wyckioides | reverse complement strand
TACAACTCTAGAAATCTCAGTGTTGCTACAGAAGCCTCTGTGTTCCTGTGTACACCTCTAAAATGTCCAGGCTGGCTCTCTACCTGTGATTCTAGAATCCTCAGTGTTCTTACAGAACCCTCTGTATGGCTCGACAATACACACTGTGGTTCTTCTAAGGAAATCTAACAGTCCAGTTCCAAAATCATCAATAGTGTGGCTCTAGAATGTTCAGTGTGATGTATCTATGTTTCCCTAGATTTTCATGAACACACCACTGAAATGTTCTGTTCTTGTGCCTCACCTTCACGCTAGTCTCCTTGGGAAGCCCCGTGTGGTACTGTGGATAAACCCTGACTGTTGAGTAGCAGGATCTGTAAGTTGGGTTCCTGCAGTGGGAGGAGTTTTGTTTCCTCCCGCTGTCCTCCGAAAGGGAACGTATAGGTCCGGGGCGTGCCCAAACTTTTGCAGGGGAGTGGCTTGGTGTGGTCACTGATGGAGTGGGTGGGGTTTCAAGGCTGCTGGTACGCACACACAATGCTGTTTTTTTCTCTGTGATGCGCAGCAGCTCGATCTGACGGCTCGGCAGGACGAAGTCACTGTCTATCAGCTCTGGCCCTGCTCTGACTCCACCCCCTGAGCACAGCACATCTGGCTGATCAAGAGTGTGTGTGTAAGGGAGAGGGTGTGATGGTGCAAGGAGGTCAAGTTCTCGTGGGCTGGAGCTGTAATCACTGTCTGGAGTAAGGAATACCTCCAAGGAGCCTTCATCATCAGACAGAGGATCTAGAGAGCACAGAAAAAGCCAGAGTATAGAAAAAGTTCAACTTCAAAAATAAACCCCCCTGGGGCAATTAATAGAATAAGGGGCTCAAGAGAAGAAAATGCTAATGAAAAGGTAAAAGAGACATAGAGGATGAGGGTTTCTTACCAGGGTATTTGCGGCCACTATCTGGTGAAGGGGCAGGTGATTCGACTGGCGAGGGGGCGGGTGAGGGGAGATAGTCAGGCTGGGAAGATGTAGAAGGCGTTTTTTCAACAATGTTCTCCTTGCTAAAGTCGATGATGGAGCCAAGATTCACACCAACTTGTTGTTGTTTATAACGGGCGAATTGTAATACCTCCACCATCCAACGAGCCTCGCGCCAAACCTCATCCACCTGCTGCATGCACACACACACACACACACGTTTCAAAATACCGAGCTTTAGGCATTAAGAATGTTTTCAGAGAATGCTTGACAGACCCTTTATAAACATACAGGCAATGTTGCTGAAATATTTTAGTTAGCATTATCAGCTTGTTTATCAGCAGGGGCAGTGGTGGCTCAAGTGTTTAAGGCTCTGGGTCGTTGACTGGAAGATCAGGGGTTCAAGCCCCAGCACCGCCAAGTTGCCCTTAACCCTCTCTGCTCTAGGGGCGCCGTATCATGGCTGACCCCAACCTCCAAGGATGGGATATGCGAAGAAAGAATTTCACTGTGCTGTAATGTATATGTGACAAATAAAGGCTGTTTCATTTCATTTCAGGAAGCCATAAGTAAGCATTTGCATTCACTGCACATCTGATTTACAATTAGCCACACCTAAAAAACTCATAAAACAAGACTAGCTAGGTATTTAGGGCTAATATCAGCACTAGTCTGGTGTATATCAGGGAGCATAGTGCCAGATGTAGCGGGTAATCTTAGGGTCTAAGGCTACAAGAAGATTTCACAGGTAGTTTTCCATGTAGGAATTCCATTCCATGCTAATGATATACACCTTCGTCAGTCTGAGGTTACTAAGAGTAATGTTGTAGAGGTGTGTAAATTAGCAAAGGCGATGTTCGATGCCATAGTATGCTCTGGCCCCATCCCAATGCGGCGTGGTGATGTAGCTTACAGCAGGTTATGGTCGCTGAACTGCTGGATGTCCAGGTGGTGCTCCGAAAACAATGTGGGCTTCATAGATAATTGGAGCTCTTTTGAGGGCAAGGCTGACCTGTTAGGACGGGACGGTGTCCATCCCACTCGGGAGGGTGCTGCTCTCATTTCTTGCAGCATCGCACATAGTCTTAGAGCAGATCTAGTTAATCGGTGACAATCCAGGGCCAGGGAGCAGACAAGCAGGTTAATCCCACCGTCTGCTGGCTGCAAAGAGTCGTCACTCAGGGTTCATAACATTGAGACTATGACTTTTTCTCTGAGCTAAAAAATAATGATGAAAGGCTTAAAAATATGTTTTAGTAACTTAAAATTGGATCAATGTGAAAGCACAGTCAGCTCCTCTGATCTAAAGCTCAAGCTCATTATAAATGAAAGTATTTCTGATCAAGAGTTTCGTATAGTATGTTTAACAATAACATTTATTCAACCAAATGATTATGTAGCATTAAATGAAGCTAGTTCTCAGAGATACAGTTATATACATCAGCCTCATCAACCTGGCAGACAAGGAGGTGTCGTAGTTATTTATAATAACATACTGGGGCAGCACATAAAAAACTGGACATGAATTCAACGCCAGTGAAGTTCTAATAAAATCTAATTTATTGAACTGAGCAGCTGAGGGTTAAAGGCCATGCTCAGGGGCCCAGCAGTAACAGGTCAGAAGTGCTAAGATCTGTAAGAGTCAAGAGACTGGGTTAATTTCACTCATTTCTTTCCTCAGCAAAATCTTGTGTACTAGATGGCTTATGGCCACATTTCTTCAAGCAGATCCCATCATAAACACTCTGATCTCTGCTAAAAATACTTTAGCACTGTTTACATACAATATCAAATTGTCCCTTTATCTCACAGCACAGAGGTTCCTACTTGTAGAGGAATGATATTCATGAAATCAGTCAGGTTTTCAGCCTCATCACAGTAATGTGACAGCACTGGTCAGAGAGATAAAAGACACAGCTCTGACCTCTCATCATGGTTGTGTTGATTTGCTGGTATTGCTTGAACATAATGCAGGTTTTTACACCAAAGATCATATCTGATCATAAATGGTAAAGCATCTATGCCTTCCACACACACACACACACACGTGATAATATAGTACCTGTAAGAGCTCCTGGATTTTCTGATGTCTCTGCTTGGCAGTGAGCAGCTCAGACTCTGAAAAAGCCTCTCGCAAAGCTTGCTGGGAAATGAGAGACTCCAGATCCAAGCTGGCTGACACACGGCAGTACTGACCAATAAAAGTGGGACAGTACGCTCCGAAATGAACTACAAGTAGACAGATAGATTAGACAGATACATTTTGTTACTGATAAAATGTGTGTGTGTGTGTTCTCACCCAGCTCAAAGATCTGTAGAGGCAGTGTAAAAAATCCAGATCTAGGGGAAAAGTTGCTTTGCCCAGGTGGTGTACACACTTCCTCATATGGTGGGAGGAACAAGAGGAAGGACACACCCTCTCCGAACTCGAGCACATCTTGAACGTAAATACGAAAATCCTGAGCCTGAGACATGCAGAGAGAGAGAATAAAAGAGACAGAGAGGGACAGAGAGACAGAGAGGGGGACAGAGAGACAGAGAGGGAGAGGGAGAGGGAGAGAGAGAGAGGCCTGATGAGGGTTAAAATCCCAGGACTGACACTGAAACCCACTGAATCACCAGTGGTGTTCCACAAGGCTCTATTCAAGGCCCAGTAATATTTCTGTTTTTTACTTATTTAACATTTTAAATGTAAAATATTAAATCCCTAAAGTGGATTATTTTTCTACAGTTTATGTGGAGTATAAATCCCCCTGTATAAGTCCTGCTGTGAATGAGCTGTTACTATGGAAATGAAAAAATGAAAAATGAACATTTACATAAACCTGTGATTGTGTCAGAGCTGCTGTTATAAAAAAAAATCAACACCTCCCGATCAATCACAGTCCAGAGTTCAACAGCAGTGTGGTACTATTATTATTATTATTATTATTATTATTATTATTATTATTATTATTATTATTATTATTATTACCTGGTTGTTTGGAACATTTATACGCCCAAGCAGATCATTGGCAGCGTTGCGTAACTCCAGTAAGAGGCGATGTGCAGCGTTTTGCTCATTAACGTACACATCCTGGGTGTCATCCAGAGAGTGTACAGACTGCAGCCACTGCCACTCCTCTCTAACACACACACACACACACACACAGTGAAAATTAGTGAATGTAGTACATCCATGCCTGGAGCACACATGCCAGGATAGACACAAACACACACACACACACACACACAGATACCTGGACACATGGCTGTTGTCTCGTATTTTGACATGACAGAACACATTGGGGATTTTTTGAGGAACCAGAACTCTGATCTGTTCCACGGAGCTGGAGAGCTTCATATAACCCAGATAGAGTCCGGGAGAGAGCATCTTCCTACTGCGCTTATGATAGACAAGCTTCTCCTTAAAAACACGCACACAAACACACACACATGCACACACACACACACACGCACACAAACACACACACACGCACTAAATTGTAATCACTTACAAAATACAAAAACACTGAACTGTAGGTAACAATACAGAGAATAATAAGGGAGTGAAAATAAACCTTTAGCGCTTACATCCTAGAAATAATATTCAAAAGCAGCAGCTATTTTCACCCAAGTACCTTCTTTTTACTGCATAAAGACACACTCCAACAACACATAATCATTCCTTATGAAGTTATGACCACAAATTAAAAAAAAACAAATGTAACATTACATATTTATATTAATGTTAATTAGTTTATTTTCATAGAATGTAAGTATAAGCATTATTGCACTTAGTCCTGATTCCAACAGTTTAGCATACAAACCTATATTCTGATCAGCCATAACATTTTGACCACCTGCTCAATAATGTGCTGGTCCCCCTTTTGCTGCCAAAACAGCCCTGACCTGTTGAAGCATGGACTCCACTAGATCCCTGAAGGTGTGTTGTGGTATCTGACACCAAGATGTTAGCAGCAGATCCTTTAAGTCCTGTAAGTTGCAACTTACAGGACTTAAGGGATACTTTTGATAGATACTGACCACTGCAGACCGGAAATACCCCACAAGAGCTGCAGTTTTGGAGATGCTCTAATCCAGTGGTCTAACCATCACAATTTGGCCCTTTTCTCCTGTTTCTAACTTTGAGGATAAAATGTTCACTTGCTGCCTAATAAATCCCACCCAGGTGCTAACAGGAGGTCTTATTCACTTAACTGGTCAGTGGTCAGAATGTTATGCCTGATCAGTGTATATTCTGATAAAGCACCTTGTTTGGAAGCTAAACTTAGATTCAAATTTATTTGTAAAACCCAAAGAGATAGATATGATATGACATATGACAGATAAAGCTATCTATCTATTTATAACTATCTATTTTCAGTTAAAACTGGAAGAGAATCATGTAATAAATAAATGAAAGATAATTAAGATGATAAGATTCTATTCTGGTCCACTTTCTGATAGACTTCTAGGATTCAATCAGTTTAATAATTTAATATCTGATCAGAAGCTAATGTTCTACTACCTATGAATTGATAAAAAGCATGTTGTGTTATTGGTTATTAATAATGGAGACTGTAATCATCAGCCCATTGTACTGATACAGGATAATAATGACCAGAGTGATCACAGTAACTCCATTACACCACCCCATCCCTCAGTGCTCTACTGTAACCTGTGTGTGTGTGAGAGTGTGTGTACTCACATGTAGGGTGATGAGGAGTGTGTCCAGGGCTGTAGGTTCGTCTGCACAGCTGGTGGATTTGCGCTGCAGCTGCAGTTTGCCGAGTTTAGACCATCGCTGTGTGTCCAGATCTGAACATCCACCCAAATCACGCAGTAACACTAATAGGGCGTTACCATGCTTATCACGCAGGGGCTCGAAGTACACCTGGCCCAGGTCCTGGGTGCCTAACAGAGCCTGTAACACACCCCCACACACACACACACACACAAAAGGCTGTGTACTGTTGGAAATCCAGTTCATATGTTGAGTGTGTATTCATATACAAGCTGTGTGTGTGTGTGTGTGTGTGTGTGTTCGACCTGAAGCTGTGTTAAAGCTTGTAGAATTTTAAGGCGTGTCTGCAGGGTGCAGGAGCAGGATGGGTGGGTGGAGCTAGCACACTGCTGCAGCCACAGAATCTCCTCCCACAAATATGTCACCTAGCAACACAAATTACCATGGAAACAGGAATTAATATTCACAAGGGTAACAGTAAAACCGTAAAGGAAGATTTGATGAGCTTTCTAAATCATAGTAGGTGCTCCACTTACACTGATTTACTTAAGTACAAAATTAGCCACAATTTAAAGGAGATCCAACCAGTCAGAGATGACGAGGTTACCACGGATACAGAGATTAGCTGGTCACTGGCCTCAGTACCAGGAGGATCTACAGGACAATGGTGTGGCTTTATCAGGACTGTCCCTGATTTTTAACTACATTTTTGTTGTGTGATTAATTCATTAATTAATCTGTTGTAACTCTGCTCCTGTGCAGTTCTGGAGCTCTTTTGTTTACATAGTGCTGATTTCTCAGAACTTTATCATACCTTAGTAAACCACAGAAAGTCTTGTGTGAGGGAGCTGTAAGAATCATCCACTTCAATGATGGGCAGCTGCTCCTCCGCAGTGACCAGAATGTTGTCATCTTTATAAAACACACACGCTATATACAAACCCCTACAGACAACATATAAGAAAATTCATTACAATCTACAATTTCACCTGAATGAGTTAGAATTGTTCCAATGACCAAACAACAGAATATTTTCTTGTGTAGCGTTCACTGCTTCATAAATGTACTGAACATATTTCACATCTTTTTCATGATCAGTATAAAATATAAAGTTTGTTTAATGCTCCTGGTCAGGTGGGACCGGTGATGAAGATCACCTTTTATTGATCTAAAAAAATTAAAAATATTCCTGAACTTCAGTAGTGTGGTCATGGTTCCTGCAGCATTTATCCTGAAATATTATACCTTCAATATTAATAAGGAAAATATATTTATTTTAGTTTACTTTTAGTTTAAATTGAAACTTTTTTTTTAATCTGAGATAAATGATCTGTTAAATGTAATCATGTATTTTATTTACTTTTAAATGTGGCATTATGATGAATTACACTACACTGAATGCGATCTTAGTTTATTGAATATTTTCTATTTAATTTATTCAAACTTGAGAAACTTAAGTAAAATATGTAAAGAATATTTTATCCTACCTTTTCAGACATTTGATGAATTTGCTGGTTGGCTGGAAGAAATGTCTCAGACTTTTAGAAACAGAGTGTTTCCTGACATTTGACGGCCCTTTGCAGTGATCTACACACACACACACACACAAACACACACACACACACACACACACACACACAAACACACACACACACACACACACACACAAACAGTGAAGTCTTGACATCAGCTCTATTGTTCATCCTTAAAGATCCATTTAAAATCAGATGAAAAAAAGTTGAAAAGAATATTATAGCTAGCTTTAATCACTGTTTATGTTTATTTGATTAATATAACATCATTAATGATAATTATATTTATAATGGGAGACTCCACTCTCTGAGGTACTAAAGAACCTTTTGGATGTTACAGAATGCAGTACAGCAAAACGTTGGGTCATACAGATAACACAATATGAACACAAAACCTTTAACCACTGTGGACATGCAGAGGACAAAATGTAACTGCATTTTATGTAAAATATATACACATTTATAAAAATAGATTATAAATTAAATATATTTTAAACTCATTTACATTCTTGATATAAGTGTTAATCCACATATAGCATTTGGCAGATGCCTTTATATTTTGCAATTATCTCAAACATCTGAGGGTTAAGGGCCTTGCTCAGGGGCCCAGCAGTGGCAGCTTTTGGTGGTCCTGGGATTTGATCTCACAACCTTCTGGTCAGTAATCTGAGCCACCACTTCCCATTCTGTAGGTTTTATGTTGTTTTGTCTTTTGTATATAGCTAGATAAAGTGTGATATTCAGTTCATCAAGCCTTGCTATTTAGAGCTATTTATAGCCCACATGTTTGTGTGTAGAAACTTTTCATGCCATTATTTTGAAGACATATCGCCTGTTCAGAAATCTTTACGTAGATATGTTTGTGTATATTTTAGTCAGAAAGGAAACCTGCATAGCTAACCAGAGCCGTGTATGTGTGACCCAGACCACACAAATATCTCTCTCTGTCTGACACACACACACACACACACACAAACGTGGGACATGTTTCAGAGCCACTGATGTCCCATTTACTAATTAATAGTTTTGAGGGTCATATATATATATATATAATTTTAGTCATACACATAAGTACACACACACACACACACTCAGAACTATGCAGACTCCTCCCCCACCATTCAAATAGCATCTGGTTACAAAACACACAATCTGTCAAACTGCGAGGTCAACACGAGAGAACCTTTATGACATTACACAGAAATAAACACATGAATACACTACTTTGTGAGTCTTTATCTACTGAACATTATTAAAACATTATTAGCCAGTGCAGAGGTCCATTTTTCATTCAGGCATTGTAGCACTTGTGACAGTAGTAAGGAAACACTAGTGCTGTAGTAAAGACCACCACTGTGTCCAAGCCAAAACCAAGTCAAGATCAAGACAGACAAACATTTCTTTTTTAAGCCAAGGCTTTTTTTTCTCAGCTAGTTATCCATCTCTCATGATAAGAGGCAGGTTAGACTCTAGACATCTAGACTCTTCTCTGTTCTGACACTGAGGTGGTGGAATGGCCTCCCCCCTAGATGTCCGAACAGCCAAGTCACTGACCATCTTTAAGCGACGGGTGAAGTCCTACCTCTTTCTGAAGCTAGGTCTTATTTTCCCTGTTTGTTTTATGTATTGTTTTATGTTGCAAAATAAAAAATTTCTCCCAACACAGTTTTTATGCTGATGGTATCCTCAGTCTGTGACCTACTGAAGCAGTGTTAATGTATTCACTGATAGACACTTCAAAGCACTCTTGTACGTCGTTTGGTGTCTGCCAAATGGCAGAAATGTGAATGTAAATGTATTGAGCAATGATTTGCCTGCTTCCCAGAAGAATTACTTGTTGTTAAACTCTGGCCATGTGAAACAAACAAACAAACAACTAGTCAAGATGAAGACCATATTTAGTGAGCCCAAAGATTTAGAAAAGCCTGTAAATGGAGAAAGTGAATATAGAAAATGTCTCGAGACCGGACTAGGGTCTAGAACCCTATGAGTTCATGAGGAAGAAGCCGTAAACATGAACAGTACTGAGTGTGTTGAATTAGTATCCAGTATAATCAGATTGTATTGTAGAGTCTGGGACTTAAGCTCATAAGTTATGTCAGCATCTATGTGGGTCCTTACACTGACCAGGTATAACATTATGACCACCTGCCTAATATTTTGTATTATTACATATTTTGTAACAGCCCTGACCCGTCCTGCACTGTGTATTCTGACCCCTTTCTATCAGAACCAGCATTAACTTCTTCAGCAGTTTGATCAACAGTAGCTCGTCTGTTGGATCGGATCACACGGGCCAGCCTTCTCTCCCCACGTTCATCAGTGAGCCTTGACCGCGCATGACCGCTGGTTCACCACTGTTCCTTCATCGGACCACTTTTGATAGATACTGACCACTGCAGACCGGGAACACCCCACAAGAGCTGCAGGTTTGGAGATGCCCTTTTGGTCAAACTCGCTCAAATCCTTACGCTTGTCCATTTTTCCTGTTTCTAATATCAGCTTTGAGGACAAAATGTTGACTTGCTGCCTAATATATCCCACCCACTAACAGGGGCCATGATGAGGAGATACTTATTCACTTATTCTTATTCACATCACCTCTCACTGCTCAGAGTGTTATGGCTGACTGGTGTGTATATCTAATGTTAGGTTACAGAGCTGCTTGTGCTACTTTCTAGTGGACTTTCTAAGTTCCACATTTAGATTATTACAGTCACCTGCTAGCCTCTGGGGTCTCCAGATTTTTCCTCAGTTTAAGCATCTAAGACATTTTTCATTAACATTTAGTCCACTGCCTTTAAACACAAACACTCACCTTTAAAACCTAAAAAAACAGGTATAGAAAAGTCAGATTAGTGTAACATGAACACATCCTGAGAGGAGGGAGGGACTTTACCATGACACACACAGTGCTGGTGCGACTCTTTAATCTGTCCCAGGATCTGGAGCAGCGTCTCACTGAGACTGTGTAACCTTGGCTCACGACCATCCACATCCCTCCAACCTAGAGGGAGAATTACACTGTGTGTAAGGGTATATGTTTTAAATCATAATCACTATTACATGTGTGCAATGTGTGTGTGTGTGTGTGTGTGTGCGCGTGTGTGTGTAAGAGAAAGCTGTGTGTGCAGCTTATAAGAAGAATCGCATGTGCATGCTGATCAGCTTTACAGAAGTGAGCCACATAAAATATGTCTCCTACAGTGAACCGTTCAGTAAGTATGCATGTAAGTAAGTATCACTCAGTCTGTAAAGACACACACACACACACACAGACGGTAAACAGGATGATGTGCTCCTGTGTGTGTGTATGGGGGGGAGTTGGGGACGGGAAACACAAACCCTCTATTCCCGGAATGCCTAATACAGACCCTCTCTTCACACCCACCAGTGTGTGTGTGTGTGTGTGTGTGTGTGTTTGTTTGTGTGTGTTTGTAAGAGAGAGCTGTATATGCAGCTTATAAGAAGCATTGTACATATGCTTGCATGCATATGGGTGTGTGTTTGTGTGTGTGTGGGTGACGGCTAAAAGAAGACGTACAACATATGCTTGGTTTAGCGAAACAGTGAGAGGTGTGTGTGTGTGTGTGTGTGTGTGTGTGTGTGTGTGTGTGTGTGCGGGTGTATAAGAGCCGTTCTGTCTGCTACTTTACAGCCCTCTCATAGACATGCAAATATTTCCAGTGGGAGTTGAAATGGAAAACACAAACACACACATACATACACGCACATACACACACCCCTAAAAATGCCAGAAGGAAAAGGAGTGACTGTCCCTACAAACACTAAGAACAGTGAAACAAATATTAAAGCCAAGAATGAAAACAACATGTACACACATACACACACTGCAGGCTTGCAGAGTAAATGTATGTTTAACTTTGGACAGATGACTGTGTAATAGGGTTCTGTAGTGTGTGTGTGTGTGTGTGTGTGTGTGTAGAAACCTGATGGAGTAGCACAGGCTGGTACAGATATCTGAGGTTCACTCCATCCCTTCATGTTATACGCAAACACCTGAACATAATAATGTACACCCTGTAACATACACACACACAGACACAGTGTTTAGAACATAAAATTAAAAAAACAATAATGTAAAGAACATTTAATGCACACAATAAACCTTCTGTTTAGTCAATGTGTGTGTATGAGTTTATTAGTGTTTATCAATGTGTATTAGCATAATAGTAACACTGCCCCCCAAAACACCACTTCAGCACCATGGACAGTGATATCTGGACGGACAGAAAAACAAAAAAATTTACGTACACCTGACACCAACTGCACCAACCACCTTCATCTTATACAAGGATCTATAAATTCACCTCACTGAGTGAGAAGAGAAGGACACTCACTGATGAAGATGCTGTGGCAGACATTTTGGTTTACTCCTCACATCATTATTGCTTTCTTGCAGTTTACCCTACAAGACTCCCCTTGGCCATGATATAATAGTTTTGAACATACTGCTGGCCTTCTACCACATCTTCAGTCCATACAAACAGAGCATGAGGTCTTGACCCTTGTTGGAGTCACCCCACCTCAGCAGCTGCTTAAGTCTAAGAGGTGAGCTCTCTGAGGTGAGCGATTTGGTGAAGAGTCAAGGTATGACAAACTCACATGTCATCATGAAAGACTAAGAATGAGCCAAGGGACCTCTCCATGTCTAAGAAGGAACTCCATCTCTGATTACTGGATCTCGGATGGACATGGGTGCTCTTCCAGCGAACCACTGGCCACTGGTGGTGTGAGGATAAAGTGTGTGTCCACGTCATCCATACCACATTATTTGTTCCCAATTCCCACCAACTGGGCAGCACTCAGGGAGGGTGAAGGCTAGCACACACACTTCCTCTAAGACACACGAATCCATCACATATTTTTGGAAATTACAAAAAAGATTAGGAACACAATAATGGTGCTCTTAAACATGACACGGATGATTGGTCAGTGTGGAACAGACAATAGAATAATGTGATTGCTTTCATGTAGAGAGCATGGGCAAAAATTAGGGAAAATAAATTCCTGTTTCAAGACTGAGGGCTTTTCAGCTTTAATTCTTATAGGTTAGGTCATCTGGGGTTTGAAGAGATGTTATCAGGACCCCTAATTCCTTCACACTGATGTTGGTCTTATTTGGTCAGCCTGCTCTGAACCAACTACAAAAGTGTTAACCCATTGCCTGACCTCTAGTAGTCTACAGACTATTGCCTCAAACATGACTGGACATTTTTTTATTGGTGAAAGGAAAAGGCCATTCCTAGAGCACCCTGTCCTTGGATTACTTGATGATTAAAAACAGCCCTCTCTGCTATACCACTCTGGACTCAATGGACTGCACTGATATTCTAGTTAACAGCCACAAGCCTTTGTTCTGCACTACTCCTGAATGGCCACACTTTAATGAAGAGCACAGTGTTGAGGCTGAGGGAATATCTCCACAAGACGTCCCTACACCAGACCACACACTCACCTTGTACTGCTAGCTTGAGATCACTGAGGTCACCTCACTGAGCTTATCAGCCTAGTTCTGGTCAAGCCACTGCCCCGTACAGTTTAAAGGCATAAATGTGTAGGTATAATCATGAGTAATGCCACTTGATATCTGGAAACACTCATGCTGAGCAAGGCCATATCTCAAAATATCACACAGTGACAAATTCCTTCGGCGCATAGATAGAGTTATTGTGCAGGAAAAAAAGGCCCATGTTATTTTCAGGTGGGGAAGTCCTGGTCACTTGCACATTTCTGGTGATTTGTGGCAGGGACTCTACACCATCAAGGGTGAGAAAGACTATCACACTCATCTTTTCAAATACTGGATTGAGCTCCTACTAGTCCTCCACCCTAAACTATGTTGGAGGAATAACTGATATTTAAGAAAAGAATGAACCCAGGTATTTTAGTTGATGAATTTTATAAAACTATTCTGATTTGTTCAGCACTTCTTATCGAGAACATTGAAAGGTCCTAATATATTTCTTCCCCAAAAGTCACTATGACGTTGTAATATGTACTGTGTCAGCTATATATGATTAAAATGACAACGAAAGCTTTTTGTTTTTTCTTGAATAAAAGACCTTGTATGTGGCTCTGACACTGGGATGCCACCTAAACACAGCCCTTAGTGCATCAAGTGCGGCTCTGAAAGATCAGTCTTAAGCAATCAACACACCCCTTGTCCCATGCCACAGCAGCTCACCATCATTTTAGCACCTACGGCCATTGGAACCTTCCAGATTTGTAGTGGCTACTTGAGACTACACAGTCTCTTCAAAATCAACACTGACTGTGAAACCCCAGGGGAGCAGGTTTATCATGACCACTGAAAGATCAGAATATATCTGGACCTCACAAAGGAATTTTTGCTCCTGACACCGAAATTCCAACTGAGCACAGCCTTTAGTAGACTTGAGTGCTCTCATCACTAGTTATCACTCATTATAAATTAAGAGTTAACTGCTAATCATCTGTTTGATTTGTGTGTATCAGTGTGTATCAGTGTGTGTACCTGTGTGTCTGTATAGGTGAATACTCACAGCTTGAAGGCCTGTGATGTCAAACTGCAGTAAGGTTGTGTCCTCAATCACAATCTCCCCAAGCAGTGGAGAAAATGAAGGAGAAGAACTCCATACCACTATAACACACACACACACACACACACACACACAAATCAATTCCTTCTTCTATTTCCTTATAAGATATATACAGTCATGTGTAAGATTGAAGGTCAAATGTCACTGACCACGGTATTTGGTGATGATAGCAGCGTTGAGGCAAAGCGGCTCCTGAAAATTAACTTTAAGACTTGAAGAGCTGCTGATGGAGAGACGCACACAGCTGGGTGGGTCGGGGGGGCCTACACACACATACACACACACACATATGTACACACACATGCTTTGTTCCATATCTGTGCCTAGGTTTGTGAACACTTTTGACATACTAGCATGTCCATGTGTGTGTGTGTGTGTGTGTGTGTTTGTTACTCACTAGTATGTGTGTATCCTGTCTGCATGCGTTTGTAGAGGCGGAGTCTCCACTCCCATGCCTTCAGTTGTCTCTCTCTGTCTGTATCTGCCCCTTCATCTGTTGACTCTGTCCCCTTCACCTGGGCAGCCAGTTCAGACACACGAAGCTCCGCCTCCTTCACCAAGGCAACCAGATGAACTGCTCTTGCCTCAGGACTCACAACTAAAAAACAACCACAAAACATAAAAGGAATTTTAGATATTGTGTGTGTGTGTGTGTGCAAGTCATTAACAATATGTTCACAATATGGCATGCAGTCGTCTCCAAGACTGTATAATACACTGATTGAAGTGTATGTGTGAAGAATTTGTACCCTTGTTTTTGAACGTGTGTGTGTGTGTGTGTTAGACTCTTACAGTGTGGGCTCTCTTTAGCACCCCTCTGCAGTAACAGTTTAGCCATGGGGACGTTGTTAGTGAGGATGGCAATGTCAAGAGGAAGAAGCCCTTCACTGTTCGGGGTATTTAGGTCCAGCTCTTCAACACTGAAGTTCTTCAGGATCGATTCCACTAGATCCAGATCCTGCTGTTCCACTGCCTCAAATAATGCCCTGTTATACTACACACACACACACACAGAGTAAAGAAACATGTTCACAGTCTGATTTGAGCAGAAACCTGTGCACACATTTACCTCACTGTGGTTCTAGAATCATCATTGCAACCACTGAACCTTCAGTGCAGTGCTGGAATCATTCTGGAGTCTTCTGTGTATCTATGGTCATCCTCGAATAACATTCAAAACACTACCCTGAGCGTTGAGCTCTTTCCAGGATTCTAGATCTGCACAGGAAGTTTTAATTCTCACTGTGACTTTAGAAAGAACATTTAGAAAGAACCTGAAATCTAATTTTTAGAGCTTTCATAACTACTTTAGAACCCTCCCTGATGTTCAGAGGCACTCTAGAACCCTCTGTACAAACTTTAAATCCTGAGCACAATCTTAGAACGCTGTCCGCTGCTCTGGAAAGCTCTGCATCTGCTATGCTGTGTCTGTTTAAAACCCCTAGGGCAACTCCTCTGTGCAGTCATGAGTTTGCTGTGAGACTCTAGACTGCTTAGCTCTATTTGGAGTGGTTCTAGAAACCTAGTTGTGGCTAAAATCCCTAGTGCACTTCTCAAATACTGTTTTCAATTAGACTCTAGAAACAGAGACTGATATTCCGGTGTCTGAGTGAGATTTGACCGTGGAAGTGTAGAAGACACAAAGACATTTCGGCTGCAGGTTCTTCATGGCTCTGTGAGGATCTCCTGGTGATGTCTTACTGCATTGGCTTTGCGTAGCTGCTCCTTGCTGTCTGTCTCATCTGAATTGGCCATGCGAAATTTTCCAGAAAGGTTTCTATAGAGACGGCGTGCGGCGTTGGGTGGGGAAGAACAGGACGAACTTGAATATTTCCGCATCGCTGCTGGACAATGCTCCAGAACCCGCTCAGTCATCTTAGACTCTGCCCTGAAGGAACAGAGAACAAGAAACTAGACTGAGAAGGAGTTTCATGAACTGTTCAGCTCACTATATCTAACAATGTCCAGCGTGGATTTCCATCAAGATGTACACAACCTTTAAAAAAATGTCATTTAATTCACACACTTTATTTCATACACATTTTAAAGACTGTAAAATAAAACAATATTTATTAAAGTGTGATATAAAGTAAGTGCACTAAAAATCAATGGGTAGAATGAAAAACTTTCCATGAGGGAATAAAGTTTAAGGGTCCACATTAATCATCTTCACATACACACACAAATGTGAATGAGTCGTGATAATGGAGAGTTTATTTTAGAAAAGCAGGTATGTGCCGCTTGGAGATAAAAGCGTGTGTATTTGTGGCCATGCAGATCAGTTTCAAAGACTATGGGATCTACCAGCTTAAACCCTCTTACCCACACACACACACACACACACACACAACCTAAAGAATGACCACTCCACACACGGACACACACATGGGCTAAAGAATGACCAGAGATGAAAGAAAGGGGGATAAACAAGAAAGACAAAAAAGAGACCAGGATAGAACATGCCACTTCATCACCCCATCAAGCAAATGCTCATGGAACACACACACACACGGATGGCTCTGCTGGGAACCAAAGGTCCCAAATATGCCAGGGGTGTGTGTCTGGCATCGTACTGCATCATACCGATCCCACATTAAAAACCAGGACAAAATTTAGCACACACTCACTCACACACAGGCAAACATGCACACACACACACACACACACACCGGAGTTTAGCGCACATATATTGAGCACCAAGGTTGAATGTGAACAGAGCATGGAAAATATTAAAATATAAATCAGTCTAAGAATAGACACACACACACACACACACACAGGTCATCACCTGAGTAGAAAGATGCTTTCATTCCACACTATTTTACACACATAAGCATACTGATGATGAGGATGATGATGATTATTATTATTATTATCGTTATTAATATTATTATTAAAAACAAGCTTGCTTTAAAATATTCAACCAATTAAATCACTGCATCATCCATTAGGTGTGGCTAATTAAATGTGGCTGATTTTAAGCAGACTGCCATTGTTAATTTGCACACTGATCTGCTGGAAAACTCTGTAAAAGTGTGGAAATCAATTTACCGTCAGGTTTCTTCTTATATTTTACAAAAAGAAATGGCACCAAGTGTTGAATATTTTACGCTCTGCCTTCCAATGACAAAATCATTCACATATATTCACCAAGCAACAAGTTAAATCATATGGAGTAATTCACAATTATTCACTGAATTCTACAATATTTCAACTACAGACTAAACATTATGTCTCAAATTCTTAAAATGAGAAAAGTTTTGATCCACCAGCATGTTGCCAGATCCTTGACAATTTATTGCTCCAACAAACAGAAAGAGATCTGCAGAGTTCTCTAGGAGTGACTTGTCACGTTTGTTGTTATCACAAATCAGTCTATTTTTCTTTGGTACATTTTAATGATTACAGACTGGAAGAGTGAGACAGATAGAAATAGTGGTACAAACAGAGACAGACAGAAAGAGTGAGAAAGATAAAGAGAGTGAGAGGAAATGGAAGAGTGAGAAAGGCATAGAGAGTGAGACAGATAGAAATAGTGATACCAACAGAAAGGTGAGAGCAAATGAGTGAGACAGACAGAGACATTGAGACAGAAGGAGAATAAGAGATAGGGAGAGTGAAAGAGACCATGAGAGTGAGACAGCCAGGGAGAACTGAGCAGTGAGAGTGAGACAGAAAGTAAGAGTGAGACTTCCCTGGCTTCTGTATGTGTCCTGAAAAAGGAAAGTCTGAAATTTGATTCTTGGCACCAGACAGACTGGAGGCAGGCAGACTGGCCAAATTCAGAGGGGTGTGTGTGTGTGTGTGTGTGCGTGTGTGTGTGTGTGCATGTGTGTGAGTGAGTGAGAGAGAGAGAGAAAGAGAGAGAGAGAGAGAGAGAGAGAGAGATGAGAGGTGGTATTAATGGTGTGGTATAGTGTGTGTGTGTGTGTGTGCACACGTGTGTGTGTTACCAGGGTCAACATTAACCCCTCTTATCTACTACTAGGCCAAGTGGAGCCAGTCTAACCCTGAGACCCTCACACACACCAGCGGCGGAATGAGAGCTAATCAGATGGCATGTTCATTTCAAAGCTACGCTCACAGTTCCGCTTGTCACCACAGAGACCTTCACATAGCAACCACTTTCCACCTGTGTGTGTGTGTGTGTGTGTGTGTGTGTAAGACACAAAGAGAGATATGTAGATATGTTTGTAGTACATGTTTTTGGTACATGTAAGAGCGAATGTGAGTGTATTCTTGAGTGTGTATGTAAGCACATAATTGTGTGTGTGTGTGTGTGTGTGAGAGTGTGTGTGTGTGTGTGTGTGATTTGTGTATGGCTAGTTATTGTTTGGTGTGTCCAGGCCTTGTGGTGTTATTTGAGAGTGTAGATGTGAAGACAGTGTGTTATTAGAGAAAGATTTTACAGCAGATGCTTCATATGAACTTGATTTTCTGAGATGAATCTGTACAATAAAATAAAATTCTTCATTATTATTAAACTTCTTAAAATGCTTTTATTACACATGTCCTGTTTAATTCTACAGATCACTCCACTTAGATTTAATTCTACAGATCACTCCACTTACTGTGTGTGTGTTAAATATGAACACATGAAACTGAGCAGATGGAATAGATTCATCTGTAGTGTCAGAGTATACAGTCTCTATCATGGCTTATGAGGTTATTATCCTCTCTCTCTCTCTCTCTCTCTCTCTCTCTCTCTCTCTCTCTCTCTCTTTCTCTCTGTGTCTCTCCCTCTCTATCAATCTTACAGCCTTCATGAGTTCATGTTATTATTATAAACAATAATGTGTGTGTGTGTGTGTGTGTGTGTTGGGGTCACCGGGTGGCATATGGTAGACTAGAGACATGGGCAGCATTTCCCCCATGATGGAGCCACCATGGCTGGGATTACACCCCCCCACACACACACACATTTCTCTGCATACAAATTTTCACATGACCCCACCCCCTTCAAAACACACACATCCTCATGGCGACACTCTTCTGTCTCTGTTCATCATAATTAGGGAGATTTTACTCCCAGTGTGTGTGTGTGTGTGTGTTTGGGTTGGGGGGGGTTGGTTTTGGGGTTAAGAAAAGGAGGTAACAGGTGGCAGGCAGCAACTCAGTAATGCTATTACTACTGTAAACACACACAGACACACACACAAACAAACACATAATTAATAACAGCAAGAACAACTACATTCAATAAGATGTACACCTTTTACAAGAGAAATATGTATTAACATTATATAACACCACATTGTATTATATTAATGTTATATAACACCACAGTGTATTATATTAATGTTATATAACACCACATTGTATTATATTAATGTTATATTACACCACAGTGTACTGTATTAATGTTATATTACACCACAGTGTACTGTATTAATGTTATATTACACCACAGTGTGTACTGTATTAATGTTATATAACACCGCAGTGTGTACTGTATTAATGTTATATAACACCACAGTGTACTGTATTAATGTTATATTACACCACAGTGTGTACTGTATTAATGTTATATAACACCACAGTGTGTACTGTATTAATGTTATATAACACCACAGTGTACTGTATTAATGTTATATTACACCACAGTGTGTACTGTATTAATGTTATATAACACCACAGTGTACTGTATTAATGTTATATAACACCGCAGTGTACTGTATTAATGTTATATAACACCACAGTGTGTACTGTATTAATGTTATATAACACCGCAGTGTGTACTGTATTAATGTTATATAACACCACAGTGTGTACTGTATTAATGTTATATAACACCACAGTGTGTACTGTATTAATGTTATATAACACCACATTGTATTATATTAATGTTATATAACACCACATTGTATTATATTAATGTTATATAACACCACAGTGTACTGTATTAATGTTATATAACACCACAGTGTGTACTGTATTAATGTTATATAACACCACAGTGTACTGTATTAATGTTATATAACACCACAGTGTGTACTGTATTAATGTTATATAACACCACATTGTATTATATTAATGTTATATAACACCACATTGTATTATATTAATGTTATATAACACCACAGTGTACTGTATTAATGTTATATAACACCGCAGTGTGTACTGTATTAATGTTATATAACACCACAGTGTGTACTGTATTAATGTTATATAACACCACAGTGTGTACTGTATTAATGTTATATAACACCACAGTGTGTACTGTATTAATGTTATATAACACCACAGTGTGTACTGTATTAATGTTATATAACACCGCAGTGTGTACTGTATTAATGTTATATAACACCACAGTGTGTACTGTATTAATGTTATATAACACCACAGTGTGTACTGTATTAATGTTATATAACACCACAGTGTACTGTATTAATGTTATATAACACCACAGTGTGTACTGTATTAATGTTATATAACACCACAGTGTGTACTGTATTAATGTTATATAACACCACAGTGTACTGTATTAATGTTATATAACACCGCAGTGTACTGTATTAATGTTATATAACACCACAGTGTGTACTGTATTAATGTTATATAACACCGCAGTGTGTACTGTATTAATGTTATATAACACCACAGTGTGTACTGTATTAATGTTATATAACACCACAGTGTGTACTGTATTAATGTTATATAACACCACATTGTATTATATTAATGTTATATAACACCACATTGTATTATATTAATGTTATATAACACCACAGTGTACTGTATTAATGTTATATAACACCACAGTGTGTACTGTATTAATGTTATATAACACCACAGTGTACTGTATTAATGTTATATAACACCACAGTGTGTACTGTATTAATGTTATATAACACCACATTGTATTATATTAATGTTATATAACACCACATTGTATTATATTAATGTTATATAACACCACAGTGTACTGTATTAATGTTATATAACACCACAGTGTGTACTGTATTAATGTTATATAACACCACATTGTATTATATTAATGTTATATAACACCACATTGTATTATATTAATGTTATATAACACCACAGTGTACTGTATTAATGTTATATAACACCACAGTGTGTACTGTATTAATGTTATATAACACCACAGTGTACTGTATTAATGTTATATAACACCACAGTGTGTACTGTATTAATGTTATATAACACCACATTGTATTATATTAATGTTATATAACACCACATTGTATTATATTAATGTTATATAACACCACAGTGTACTGTATTAATGTTATATAACACCGCAGTGTGTACTGTATTAATGTTATATAACACCGCAGTGTGTACTGTATTAATGTTATATAACACTGCAGTGTGTACTGTATTAATGTTATATAACACCACAGTGTACTGTATTAATGTTATATAACACCACATTGTATTATATTAATGTTATATAACACCACATTGTATTATATTAATGTTATATAACACCACAGTGTACTGTATTAATGTTATATTACACCACAGTGTGTACTGTATTAATGTTATATAACACCGCAGTGTGTACTGTATTAATGTTATATAACACCACAGTGTGTACTGTATTAATGTTATATAACACCGCAGTGTACTGTATTAATGTTATATAACACCACAGTGTACTGTATTAATGTTATATAACACCACAGTGTACTATATTAATGTTATATAACACCACAGTGTGTACTGTATTAATGTTATATAACACCACAGTGTGTACTGTATTAATGTTATATAACACCACAGTGTACTATATTAATGTTATATTACACCACAGTGTACTGTATTAATGTTATATAACACCACAGTGTGTACTGTATTAATGTTATATAACACCGCAGTGTACTGTATTAATGTTATATTACACCACAGTGTGTACTGTATTAATGTTATATAACACCACAGTGTGTACTGTATTAATGTTATATAACACCGCAGTGTACTGTATTAATGTTATATACCACCACAGTGTGTACTGTATTAATGTTATATAACACCACAGTGTGTACTGTATTAATGTTATATAACACCACAGTGTGTACTGTATTAATGTTATATAACACCACATTGTATTATATTAATGTTATATAACACCACATTGTATTATATTAATGTTATATAACACCACAGTGTACTGTATTAATGTTATATAACACCACAGTGTACTGTATTAATGTTATATAACACCACAGTGTGTACTGTATTAATGTTATATAACACCACATTGTATTATATTAATGTTATATAACACCACATTGTATTATATTAATGTTATATAACACCACAGTGTACTGTATTAATGTTATATAACACCACAGTGTGTACTGTATTAATGTTATATAACACCACATTGTATTATATTAATGTTATATAACACCACATTGTATTATATTAATGTTATATAACACCACAGTGTACTGTATTAATGTTATATAACACCACAGTGTGTACTGTATTAATGTTATATAACACCACAGTGTAATGTATTAATGTTATATAACACCACAGTGTGTACTGTATTAATGTTATATAACACCACATTGTATTATATTAATGTTATATAACACCACATTGTATTATATTAATGTTATATAACACCACAGTGTACTGTATTAATGTTATATAACACCGCAGTGTGTACTGTATTAATGTTATATAACACCGCAGTGTGTACTGTATTAATGTTATATAACACTGCAGTGTGTACTGTATTAATGTTATATAACACCACAGTGTACTGTATTAATGTTATATAACACC
The DNA here is from genome assembly GCF_019097595.1 of Hemibagrus wyckioides. Classification (NCBI taxonomy): domain Eukaryota; kingdom Metazoa; phylum Chordata; class Actinopteri; order Siluriformes; family Bagridae; genus Hemibagrus; species Hemibagrus wyckioides. Next base: position 34,533,296 of record NC_080710.1, on the reverse strand, counting down.
ACATTGTATTATATTAATGTTATATAACACCACATTGTATTATATTAATGTTATATAACACCACAGTGTACTGTATTAATGTTATATTACACCACAGTGTGTACTGTATTAATGTTATATAACACCGCAGTGTGTACTGTATTAATGTTATATAACACCACAGTGTGTACTGTATTAATGTTATATAACACCGCAGTGTGTACTGTATTAATGTTATATAACACCGCAGTGTACTGTATTAATGTTATATAACACCACAGTGTACTGTATTAATGTTATATAACACCACAGTGTACTATATTAATGTTATATAACACCACAGTGTGTACTGTATTAATGTTATATAACACCACAGTGTGTACTGTATTAATGTTATATAACACCACAGTGTACTATATTAATGTTATATTACACCACAGTGTACTGTATTAATGTTATATAACACCACAGTGTGTACTGTATTAATGTTATATAACACCGCAGTGTACTGTATTAATGTTATATTACACCACAGTGTGTACTGTATTAATGTTATATAACACCACAGTGTGTACTGTATTAATGTTATATAACACCGCAGTGTACTGTATTAATGTTATATACCACCACAGTGTGTACTGTATTAATGTTATATAACACCGCAGTGTACTGTATTAATGTTATATTACACCACAGTGTACTGTATTAATGTTATATAACACCACAGTGTACTGTATTAATGTTATATAACACCGCAGTGTACTGTATTAATGTTATATTACACCACAGTGTACTGTATTAATGTTATATAACACCACAGTGTACTGTATTAATGTTATATAACACCACAGTGTACTGTATTAATGTTATATAACACCGCAGTGTACTGTATTAATGTTATATTACACCACAGTGTACTGTATTAATGTTATATAACACCGCAGTGTACTGTATTAATGTTATATTACACCACAGTGTACTGTATTAATGTTATATAACACCACAGTGTACTGTATTAATGTTATATAACACCACAGTGTACTGTATTAATGTTATATAACACCACAGTGTGTACTGTATTAATGTTATATAACACCACATTGTATTATATTAATGTTATATAACACCACATTGTATTATATTAATGTTATATAACACCACAGTGTACTGTATTAATGTTATATAACACCGCAGTGTGTACTGTATTAATGTTATATAACACCGCAGTGTGTACTGTATTAATGTTATATAACACTGCAGTGTGTACTGTATTAATGTTATATAACACCACAGTGTACTGTATTAATGTTATATAACACCACATTGTATTATATTAATGTTATATAACACCACATTGTATTATATTAATGTTATATAACACCACAGTGTACTGTATTAATGTTATATTACACCACAGTGTGTACTGTATTAATGTTATATAACACCGCAGTGTGTACTGTATTAATGTTATATAACACCACAGTGTGTACTGTATTAATGTTATATAACACCGCAGTGTGTACTGTATTAATGTTATATAACACCGCAGTGTACTGTATTAATGTTATATAACACCACAGTGTACTGTATTAATGTTATATAACACCACAGTGTACTATATTAATGTTATATAACACCACAGTGTGTACTGTATTAATGTTATATAACACCACAGTGTGTACTGTATTAATGTTATATAACACCACAGTGTACTATATTAATGTTATATTACACCACAGTGTACTGTATTAATGTTATATAACACCACAGTGTGTACTGTATTAATGTTATATAACACCGCAGTGTACTGTATTAATGTTATATTACACCACAGTGTGTACTGTATTAATGTTATATAACACCACAGTGTGTACTGTATTAATGTTATATAACACCGCAGTGTACTGTATTAATGTTATATTACACCACAGTGTGTACTGTATTAATGTTATATAACACCACAGTGTGTACTGTATTAATGTTATATAACACCGCAGTGTACTGTATTAATGTTATATACCACCACAGTGTGTACTGTATTAATGTTATATAACACCGCAGTGTACTGTATTAATGTTATATTACACCACAGTGTACTGTATTAATGTTATATAACACCACAGTGTACTGTATTAATGTTATATAACACCACAGTGTACTGTATTAATGTTATATAACACCGCAGTGTACTGTATTAATGTTATATTACACCACAGTGTACTGTATTAATGTTATATAACACCGCAGTGTACTGTATTAATGTTATATTACACCACAGTGTACTGTATTAATGTTATATAACACCACAGTGTACTGTATTAATGTTATATAACACCACAGTGTACTGTATTAATGTTATATAACACCACAGTGTACTGTATTAATGTTATATTACACCACAGTGTGTACTGTATTAATGTTATATAACACCGCAGTGTGTACTGTATTAATGTTATATTACACCGCAGTGTGTACTGTATTAATGTTATATAACACCACAGTGTGTACTGTATTAATGTTATATAACACCGCAGTGTGTACTGTATTAATGTTATATTACACCACAGTGTGTACTGTATTAATGTTATATTACACCACAGTGTGTACTGTATTAATGTTATATAACACCACAGTGTGTACTGTATTAATGTTATATAACACCACAGTGTACTGTATTAATGTTATATAACCACAGTGTGTACTGTATTAATGTTATATTACACCACAGTTTGTACTGTATTAATGTTATATTACACCACAGTGTGTACTGTATTAATGTTATATTACACCACAGTGTGTACTGTATTAATGTTATATTACACCACAGTGTGTACTGTATTAATGTTATATAACACCACAGTGTACTGTATTAATGTTATATAACCACAGTGTGTACTGTATTAATGTTATATTACACCACAGTTTGTACTGTATTAATGTTATATTACACCACAGTGTGTACTGTATTAATGTTATATAACACCACAGTGTACTGTATTAATGTTATATTACACCACAGTGTACTGTATTAATGTTATATTACACCACAGTGTGTACTGTATTAATGTTATATAACACCACAGTGTACTGTATTAATGTTATATTACACCACAGTGTACTGTATTAATGTTATATAACACCACAGTTTGTACTGTATTAATGTTATATAACACCACAGTTTGTACTGTATTAATGTTATATTACACCACAGTGTGTACTGTATTAATGTTATATTACACCACAGTTTGTATTGTATTAATGTTATATTACACCACAGTGTGTACTGTATTAATGTTATATAACACCACAGTGTACTGTATTAATGTTATATTACACCACAGTGTACTGTATTAATGTTATATTACACCACAGTTTGTACTGTATTAATGTTATATTACACCACAGTGTGTACTGTATTAATGTTATATTACACCACAGTTTGTACTGTATTAATGTTATATTACACCACAGTGTGTACTGTATTAATGTTATATTACACCACAGTGTGTACTGTATTAATGTTATATAACACCACAGTGTACTGTATTAATGTTATATTACACCACAGTGTACTGTATTAATGTTATATTACACCACAGTGTACTGTATTAATGTTATATTACACCACAGTGTGTACTGTATTAATGTTATATTACACCACAGTGTGTACTGTATTAATGTTATATTACACCACAGTGTGTACTGTATTAATTTTATATTTTTTACAGTTTCATTTTAATAGATTACAATTTTGAGAGTGATAAATCCAGGCCGAGAGATACAGACATGTAACACAGAGAGAGAGAGATGGAAAGAATGTGTAAATCAGAATCAGAGCTGGAGTCCCAGAGTCTGAAGTGCTGAAAAAGCCTCATCTGATCTGGAACTGAACAAGCCAACATATAACACACACACACACACACACACACACAAAGACCCACAAGGACGCACACATACACACTATGTGTACTCCATAACTACTGGCAAAACCTTCAGAACATCAATCAGGCATTCTCTAATAATTACCAGTGATGTCTTTCTGGAAGAACACACACATATGAATGTACAAAATCACACACACACACACAGACACACACACACAGACACACACATATGAATGTACAAAATCACACACACACACACACATTTATCACATTCCATAATAATACCAATAATAATAATAATAATAATAAGAAGAAGAAGAAGAAGAAGAAGAAGAAGAAGAAAAAGAAGAAGAAGAAGAAAATTTATTGGTGCACTGGAAAATGGCCAGATCGCTGTTCTTTGTGTGTGTGTGTGTGTGTGTGTGTGTGTGTGTGTACTACCAGTCAACGCTGAGAGAGCGCCTCCTGTAGAAACTCTTCTCCTGCTTCCTGTCTTTTACAGAGAGACGCTGAGTCAAACGCAGAAGACCAGAGTCCACCCTGTCTCACAGACACACACACACACACATACATTATAGACATATTATAGGTCATTTAATTGGGGAGGATTATTGGGGACGTGGTGTTTGGGTTATCAGTGCTTTTTGAAACAAATAGGGGTAGTGAAGGGGGAATAGGGGGAGTGAAGGGGGAATAGGGGTAGTGAAAGGGGAATAGGGGGAGTGAAGGGGGAATAGGGGTAGTGAAGGGGGAATAGAGATAGTGAAGGGGGAATAGAGATAGTGAAAGGGGAATAGGGGTAGTGAAGGGGAAATAGGGGTAGTGAAGGGTGAATAGGGGTAGTGAAGGGGGAATAGGGGTAGTGAAGGGGGAATAGAGATAGTGAAAGGGGAATAGGGGTAGTGAAGGGGGAATAGAGATAGTGAAGGGGGAATAGAGATAGTGAAAGGGGAATAGGGGTAGTGAAGGGGGAATAGGGGTAGTGAAGGGGGAATAGAGATAGTGAAGGGGGAATAGAGATAGTGAAAGGGGAATAGGGGGAGTGAAGGGGGAAAAGGGGTAGTGAAGGGGGAATAGGGGTAGTGAAGGGGGAATAGAGATAGTGAAAGGGGAATAGGGGTAGTGAAGGGGAAATAGGGGTAGTGAAGGGGGAATAGAGATAGTGAAAGGGGAATAGAGATAGTGAAAGGGGAATAGGGGTAGTGAAGGGGGAATAGAGATAGTGAAGGGGGAATAGAGATAGTGAAAGGGGAATAGGGGTAGTGAAGGGGGAATAGGGGTAGTGAAGGGAATAGAGATAGTGAAAGGGGAATAGGGGTAGTGAAGGGAATAGAGATAATGAAGGGGGAATAGAGATAGTGAAGGGGGAATAGAGATAGTGAAAGGGGAATAGGGGTAGTGAAGGGGGAATAGAGATAGTGAAAGGGGAATAGGGGTAGTGAAGGGGGAATAGGGGTAGTGAAGGGGGAATAGGGGTAGTGAAGGGAATAGAGATAATGAAGGGGGAATAGAGATAGTGAAAGGGGAATAGGGGAAGTGAAGGGGGAATAGGGGTAGTGAAGGGAATAGAGATAGTGAAAGGGGAATAGGGGTAGTGAAGGGAATAGAGATAATGAAGGGGGAATAGAGATAGTGAAAGGGGAAGAGGGGTAGTGAAGGGGGAATGGGGTAGTGAAGGGAATAGAGATAGTGAAAGGGGAATAGGGGTAGTGAAGGGGGAATAGGGGTAGTGAAGGGGGAATAGTGGTAGTGAAGGGAACAGAGATAGTGAAAGGGGAATAGGGGTAGTGAAGGGAATAGAGATAGTGAAGGGGGAAGGAGTGGAGGAGCAACAGAGTGGAATGGGTTAGTGGATGGGTAACAGAGTGGAATGGGGTAGTGTAGGGGTAACAGTGTGGAATGGGGTAGTGTAGGGGTAACAGAATGGAATGGGGTAGTGTAGGGGTAACAGAGTGTAGGGGTAGTGAAGGGGGAATAGAGATAGTGAAAGGGGAATAGGGGTAGTGAAGGGGAAATAGGGGTAGTGAAGGGGGAATAGGGTTAGTGAAGGGGGAATAGGGGTAGTGAAGGGGGAATAGAGATAGTGAAAGGGGAATAGGGGTAGTGAAGGGGAAATAGGGATAGTGAAGGGGGAATAGAGATAGTGAAAGGGGAATAGGGGGAGTGAAGGGGGAATAGGGGTAGTGAAGGGAGAATAGGGGTAGTGAAGGGGGAATAGAGATAGTGAAAGGGGAATAGGGGTAGTGAAGGGGAAAAGGGGTAGTGAAGGGGAATAGGGGTAGTGAAGGGGAATAGAGAGAGTGAAGGGGGAATGGGGGAAGTGAAGGGGAAATAGGGGTAGTGAAGGGGGAATAGAGATAGTGAAAGGGGAATAGAGATAGTGAAGGGGGAATAGGGGTAGTGAAGGGGAAAAGAGATAGTGAAGGGGGAATAGAGATAGTGAAAGGGGAATAGGGGGAGTGAAGGGGGAATAGGGGTAGTGAAGGAAGAGAGATAGTGAAAGGGGAATAGGGGTAGTGAAGGGAATAGAGATAATGAAGGGGGAATAGAGATAGTGAAGGGGGAATAGAGATAGTGAAAGGGGAATAGGGGTAGTGAAGGGGGAATAGAGATAGTGAAAGGGGAATAGGGGAAGTGAAGGGGGAATAGGGGTAGTGAAGGGGGAATGGGGTAGTGAAGGGAATAGAGATAATGAAGGGGGAATAGAGATAGTGAAAGGGGAATAGGGGAAGTGAAGGGGGAATAGGGGTAGTGAAGGGAATAGAGATAGTGAAAGGGGAATAGTGGTAGTGAAGGGAATAGAGATAGTGAAGGGAATAGAGATAGTGAAAGGGGAATAGGGGTAGTGAAGGGGGAATGGGGTAGTGAAGGGAATAGAGATAATGAAGGGGGAATAGAGATAGTGAAAGGGGAATAGGGGAAGTGAAGGGGGAATAGTGGTAGTGAAGGGAACAGAGATAGTGAAGGGGGAATAGGGGTAGTGAAGGGAATAGAGATAGTGAAGGGGGAAGGAGTGGAGGAGCAACAGAGTGGAATGGGGTAGTGGATGGGTAACAGAGTGGAATGGGGTAGTGTAGGGGTAACAGTGTGGAATGGGGTAGTGTAGGGGTAACAGAATGGAATGGGGTAGTGTAGGGGTAACAGAGTGTAGGGGTAGTGAAGGGGGAATAGAGATAGTGAAAGGGGAATAGGGGTAGTGAAGGGGGAATAGGGGTAGTGAAGGGGGAATAGAGATAGTGAAAGGGGAATAGGGGTAGTGAAGGGGGAATAGGGGTAGTGAAGGGAATAGAGATAGTGAAACGAGAATAGGGGTAGTGAAGGGGGAATTTAGATAGTGAAGGGGGAAGGAGTGGAGGAGCAACAGAGTGGAATGGGGTAGTGGATGGGTAACAGAGTGGAATGGGGTAGTGTAGGGGTAACAGAATGGAATGGGGTAGTGTAGGGGTAACAGAGTGTAGGGGTAGTGAAGGGGGAATAGAGATAGTGAAAGGGGAATGGGGTAGTTAAGGGGGAATAGGGGTAGTGAGATGAATAGAGATAGTGAAAGGGGAATAGGGGTAGTGAAGGGGGAATAGGGGTAGTGAAGGGAATAGAGATAGTGAAAGGGGAATAGGAGTAGTGAAGAGGGAATAGGGGTAGTGAAGGGGGAATAGGGGTAGTGAAGGGAATAGAGATAGTGAAAGGGGAATAGGGGTAGTGAAGGGGGAATAGGGGTAGTGAAGGGAATAGAGATAGTGAAAGGGGAATAGGGGTAGTGAAGGGGGAATAGGGGTAGTGAAGGGAACAGAGATAGTGAAAGGGGAATAGGGGTAGTGAAGGAGGAATAGGAGTAGTGAAGGGGGAATAGGGGTAGTGAAGGGAACAGAGATAGTGAAAGGGGAATAGGAGTAGTGAAGGGGGAATAGAGATAGTGAAAGGGGAATGGGGCAGTTAAGGGGGAATAGGGGTAGTGAGATGAATAGAGATAGTGAAAGGGGAATAGGGGAAGTGAAGGGGGAATAGGGGTAGTGAAGGGGGAATAGGGGTAGTGAAGGGAACAGAGATAGTGAAAGGGGAATAGGAGTAGTGAAGGGGGAATAGGGGTAGTGAAGGGGGAATAGGGGTAGTGAAGGGAACAGAGATAGTGAAAGGGGAATAGGAGTAGTGAAGGGGGAATAGGAGTAGTGAAGGGGGAATAGAGATAGTGAAAGGGGAATAGGGGTAGTGAAAGGGGAATAGGGGTAGTGAAGGGGGAATAGCGGTAGTGAAGGGGGAATAGGGGTAGTGAAGGGAATAGAGATAGTGAAAGGGGAATACAGGTAGTGAAGGGGGAATAGGGGTAGTGAAGGGAACAGAGATAGTGAAAGGGGAATAGGGGTAGTGAAGGGAACAGAGATAGTGAAAGGGGAATAGGGGTAGTGAAGGAGGAATAGGAGTAGTGAAGGGGGAATAGGGGTAGTGAAGGGAACAGAGATAGTGAAAGGGGAATAGGAGTAGTGAAGGGGGAATAGAGATAGTGAAAGGGGAATGGGGCAGTTAAGGGGGAATAGGGGTAGTGAGATGAATAGAGATAGTGAAAGGGGAATAGGGGCAGTGAAGGGAATAGAGATAGTGAAAGGGGAATAGGGGTAGTGAAGGGGGAATAGGGGTAGTGAAGGGGGAATAGGGGTAGTGAAGGGAATAGAGATAGTGAAAGGGGAATAGGGGTAGTGAAGGGGGAATAGGGGTAGTGAAGGGAATAGAGATAGTGAAAGGGGAATAGGGGTAGTGAAGGGGGAATAGGGGTAGTGAAGGGGGAATAGGGGTAGTGAAGGGAATAGAGATAGTGAAAGGGGAATAGGAGTAGTGAAGGGGGAATAGGGGTAGTGAAGGGGGAATAGGGGTAGTGAAGGGAACAGAGATAGTGAAAGGGGAATAGGAGTAGTGAAGGGGGAATAGGAGTAGTGAAGGGGGAATAGGGGTAGTGAAAGGGGAATAGGGGTAGTGAAAGGGGAATAGGGGAAGTGAAGGGGGAATAGGGGTAGTGAAGGGAATAGAGATAGTGAAAGGGGAATAGGGGTAGTGAAGGGGGAATAGGGGTAGTGAAGGGAACAGAGATAGTGAAAGGGGAATAGGGGTAGTGAAGGAGGAATAGGAGTAGTGAAGGGGGAATAGGGGTAGTGAAGGGAACAGAGATAGTGAAAGGGGAATAGGAGTAGTGAAGGGGGAATAGAGATAGTGAAAGGGGAATGGGGCAGTTAAGGGGGAATAGGGGTAGTGAGATGAATAGAGATAGTGAAAGGGGAATAGGGGCAGTGAAGGGAATAGAGATAGTGAAAGGGGAATAGGGGTAGTGAAGGGGGAATAGGGGTAGTGAAGGGAATAGAGATAGTGAAAGGGGAATAGGGGTAGTGAAGGGGGAATAGGGGTAGTGAAGGGAATAGAGATAGTGAAAGGGGAATAGGGGTAGTGAAGGGGGAATAGGGGTAGTGAAGGGAACAGAGATAGTGAAAGGGGAATAGGAGTAGTGAAGGGGGAATAGGGGTAGTGAAGGGAAAAGAGATAGTGAAAGGGGAATAGTGGTAGTGAAGGGGGAATAGGGGTAGTGAAGGGGGAATAGAGATAGTGAAAGGGGAATAGGGGTAGTGAAGGGGGAATAGGGGTAGTGAAGGGAAAAGAGATAGTGAAAGGGGAATAGTGGTAGTGAAGGGAATAGAGATAGTGAAGGGAATAGAGATAGTGAAAGGGGAATAGGGGTAGTGAAGGGGGAATAGTGGTAGTGAAGGGAACAGAGATAGTGAAAGGGGAATAGGGGTAGTGAAGGGAATAGATATAGTGAAGGGGGAAGGAGTGGAGGAGCAACAGAGTGAAATGGGTTAGTGGATGGGTAACAGAGTGGAATGGGGTAGTGTAGGGGTAACAGTGTGGAATGGGGTAGTGTAGGGGTAACAGAATGGAATGGGGTAGTGTAGGGGTAACAGAGTGTAGGGGTAGTGAAGGGGGAATAGAGTTAGGGAAGGGGGAAGAGGGGTAGTGAAGGGGGAATAGGGGTAGTGAAGGGGGAATAGAGATAGTGAAAGGGGAATAGGAGTAGTGAAGGGGGAATAGAGATAGTGAAAGGGGAATAGAGATAGTGAAACGAGAATAGGGGTAGTGAAGGGGGAATTTAGATAGTGAAGGGGGAAGGAGTGGAGGAGCAACAGAGTGGAATGGGGTAGTGGATGGGTAACAGAGTGGAATGGGGTAGTGTAGGGGTAACAGAATGGAATGGGGTAGTGTAGGGGTAACAGAGTGTAGGGGTAGTGAAGGGGGAATAGAGATAGTGAAAGGGGAATGGGGTAGTTAAGGGGGAATAGGGGTAGTGAGATGAATAGAGATAGTGAAAGGGGAATAGGGGTAGTGAAGGGGGAATAGGGGTAGTGAAGGGAATAGAGATAGTGAAAGGGGAATAGGGGTAGTGAAGGGGGAATAGGGGTAGTGAAGGGAATAGAGATAGTGAAAGGGGAATAGGGGTAGTGAAGGGGGAATAGCGGTAGTGAAGGGGGAATAGGGGTAGTGAAGGGAATAGAGATAGTGAAAGGGGAATAGGGGTAGTGAAGGGGGAATAGGGGTAGTGAAGGGAATAGAGATAGTGAAAGGGGAATAGGGGTAGTGAAGGGGGAATAGGAGTAGTGAAGGGGGAATAGGGGTAGTGAAGGGGGAATAGGGGTAGTGAAGGGAACAGAGATAGTGAAAGGGGAATAGGAGTAGTGAAGGGGGAATAGCAGTAGTGAAGGGGGAATAGAGATAGTGAAAGGGGAATAGGGGTAGTGAAGGGAATAGAGATAGTGAAAGGGGAATAGGGGTAGGGAAGGGGGGAAAGGGGGAGTGAAGGGGGAATAGCGGTAGTGAAGGGGGAATAGGGGTAGTGAAGGGAATAGAGATAGTGAAAGGGGAATAGGGGTAGTGAAGGGGGAATAGGGGTAGTGAAGGGAACAGAGATAGTGAAAGGGGAATAGGGGTAGTGAAGGAGGAATAGGAGTAGTGAAGGGGGAATAGGGGTAGTGAAGGGGGAATAGAGATAGTGAACGGGGAAGGAGTGGAGGAGCAACAGAGTGGAATGGGGTAGTGGACGGGTAACAGAGTAGAATGGGGTAGTGTAGGGGTAACAGAATGGAATGGGGTAGTGTAGGGGTAACAGAGTGTAGGGGTAGTGAAGGGGGAATAGAGATAGTGAAAGGGGAATAGGGGTAGTGAAGGGGGAATAGGGGTAGTGAAGGGGGAATAGAGATATTGAAAGGGGAATAGGGGTAGTGAAGGGGGAATAGGGGTAGTGAAGGTGGAATAGAGATAGTGAAAGGGGAATAGGGGTAGTGAAGGGGGAACAGAGATAGTGAAGGGGGAAGGAGTGGAGGAGCAACAGAGTGGAATGGGGTAGTGGATGGGTAACAGAGTGGAATGGGGTAGTGTAGGGGTAACAGAGTGGAATGGGGTAGTGAAGGGGGAATAGAGATAGTGAAAGGGGAAAAGGGGTAGTGAAGGGGGAATAGGGGTAGTGAAGGGGGAATAGAGATAGTGAAAGGGGAATAGGAGTAGTGAAGGGGGAATAGGAGTAGTGAAGGGGGAATAGAGATAGTGAAAGGGGAATAGAGATAGTGAAGGGGGAATAGAGATAGTGAAGGGGGAATAGGGGTAGTGAAGGGGGAATAGAGATAGTGAAAGGGGAATAGGGGTAGTGAAGGGGGAATAGGGGTAGTGAAGGGGGAATAGGGGTAGTGAAGGGGGAATAGGAGTAGTGAAGTGGGGATAGAGATAGTGAAAGGGGAATAGGGGTAGTGAAGGGGGAATAGGGGTAGTGAAGGGAATAGAGATAGTGAAAGGGGAATAGGGGTAGTGAAGGGGGAATAGAGATAGTGAAGGGAATAGAGATAGTGAAAGGGGAATAGGGATAGTGAAAGGGGAATAGGGGTAGTGAAGGGAATAGAGATAGTGAAAGGGGAATAGGGGTAGTGAAGGGGGAATAGAGATAGTGAAGGGAATAGAGATAGTGAAAGGGGAATAGGGGTAGTGAAGGGAGAATAGGGGTAGTGAAGGGAATAGAGATAGTGAAAGGGGAATAGGGGTAGTGAAGGGAATAGAGATAGTGAAAGGGGAATAGGGGTAGAGAAGGGGGAATAGGGGTAGTGAAGGGAATAGAGATAGTGAAAGGGGAATAGGGGTAGTGAAGGGAAAAGAGATAATGAAGGGGGAACAGAGATAGTGAAAGGGGAATAGGGGTAGTGAGGGGGGAATAGGGGTAGGGAAGGGGAATAGCGGTAGTGAAGGGGGAATAGAGATAGTGAAAGGGGAATAGGGGTAGTGAAGGGGAATAGCGGTAGTGAAGGGGGAATAGGGGTAGTGAAGGGAATAGAGATAGTGAAAGGGGAATAGGGGTAGTGAAGGGGGAATAGGGGTAGTGAAGGGAACAGAGATAGTGAAAGGGGAATAGGGGTAGTGAAGGGGGAATAGGAGTAGTGAAGGGGGAATAGGGGTAGTGAAGGGGGAATAGGGGTAGTGAAGGGAACAGAGATAGTGAAAGTGGAATAGGAGTAGTGAAGGGGGAATAGGAGTAGTGAAGAAGGAATAGAGAAAGTGAAAGGGGAATAGGGGTAGTGAAGGGAATAGAGATAGTGAAAAGGGAATAGGGGTAGTGAAGGGGGAATAGAGATAGTGAAGGGAATAGAGATAGTGAAAGGGGAATAGGGATAGTGAAAGGGGAATAGGGGTAGTGAAGGGAATAGAGATAGTGAAAGGGGAATAGGGGTAGTGAAGGGGGAATAGAGATAGTGAAGGGAATAGAGATAGTGAAAGGGGAATAGGGGTAGTGAAGGGAGAATAGGGGTAGGGAAGGGAATAGAGATAGTGAAAGGGGAATAGGGGTAGTGAAGGGAATAGAGATAGTGAAAGGGGAATAGGGGTAGTGAAAGGGGAATAGGAGTAGTGAAGGGGAATAGAGATAGTGAAAGGGGAATAGGGAATAGTAGTGAAGGGGAATAGAGATAAGTGAGGGGGGAAGAGAGAGGGTGAAAGGGGAATGGGGGAAGGGAAGGGGGAATAGGGGTAGTGAAGGGGGAATAGGGGTCGTGAAGGGAATAGAGAGTGAAAGGGGAATGGGGTAGTGACGGGGGAATAGCGGTAGTGAGGGGGGAATAGGGGTCGTGAAGGGAATAGAGATAGTGAAAGGGGAATAGGGGTAGTGAAGGGGGAATAGGGGTAGTGAAGGGGGAATAGAGATAGTGAAAGGGGAATAGGGGTAGTGAAGGGGGAATAGGGGTAGTGAAGGGGGAATAGGGGTAGTGAAGGGGGAATAGGGGTAGTGAAGGGAACAGAGATAGTGAAAGGGGAATAGGAGTAGTGAAGGGGGAATAGGAGTAGTGAAGGGGGAATAGAGATAGTGAAAGGGGAATAGGGGTAGTGAAGGGAATAGAGATAGTGAAAGGGGAATAGGGGTAGTGAAGGGGGAATAGGGGTAGTGAAGGGGGAATAGCGGTAGTGAAGGGGGAATAGGGGTAGTGAAGGGAATAGAGATAGTGAAAGGGGAATAGGGGTAGTGAAGGGGGAATAGGGGTAGTGAAGGGAACAGAGATAGTGAAAGGGGAATAGGGGTAGTGAAGGAGGAATAGGAGTAGTGAAGGGGGAATAGGGGGTAGTGAAGGGGGATAGAGATAGTGAACGGGGAAGGAGTGGAGGAGCAACAGAGTGGAATGGGGTAGTGGACGGGTAACAGAGTGGAATGGGGAAGTGTAGGGGTAACAGAATGGAATGGGGTAGTGTAGGGGTAACAGAGTGTAGGGGTAGTGAAGGGGGAATAGAGATAGTGAAAGGGGAATAGGGGTAGTGAAGGGGGAATAGGGGTAGTGAAGGGGGAATAGAGATATTGAAAGGGGAATAGGGGTAGTGAAGGGGGAATAGGGGTAGTGAAGGTGGAATAGAGATAGTGAAAGGGGAATAGGGGTAGTGAAGGGGGAACAGAGATAGTGAAGGGGGAAGGAGTGGAGGAGCAACAGAGTGGAATGGGGTAGTGGATGGGTAACAGAGTGGAATGGGGTAGTGTAGGGGTAACAGAGTGGAATGGGGTAGTGAAGGGGGAATAGAGATAGTGAAAGGGGAATAGGGGTAGTGAAGGGGGAATATGGGTAGTGAAGGGGGCATAGAGATAGTGAAAGGGGAATAGGAGTAGTGAAGGGGGAATAGGAGTAGTGAAGGGAGAATAGAGATAGTGAAAGGGGAATAGGGGAATAGGAGTAGTGAAGGGGGAATAGAGATAGTGAAAGGGGAATAGAGATAGTGAAGGGGGAATAGAGATAGTGAAACGGGAATAGAGATAGTGAAGGGGGAATAGAGATAGTGAAAGGGGAATAGGGGTAGTGAAGGGGGAATAGGGGTAGTGAAGGGGGAATAGGGGTAGTGAAGGAGGAATAGGAGTAGTGAAGTGGGGAATAGAGATAGTGAAAAGGGGAATAGGGGTAGTGAAGGGGGAATAGGGGTAGTGAAGGGAAGAGAGATAGAGAAGGGAATAGAGAAAGGGAAAGGGGAAGAGGGATAGTAAAAGAGGAATGGGGGTAGTGAAGGGAATAGAGATAGTGAAAGGGGAATAGGGGTGGTGAAGAGGGAATAGAGATAGTGAAGGGAATAGAGATAGTGAAAGGGGAATAGGGGTAGTGAAAGGGGAATAGGGGTAGTGAAGGGAATAGAGATAGTGAAAGGGGAATAGGGGTAGTGAAGGGGGAATAGAGATAGTGAAGGGAATAGAGATAGTGAAAGGGGAATAGGGGTAGTGAAGGGAGAATAGGGGTAGTGAAGGGAATAGAGATAGTGAAAGGGGAATAGGGGTAGTGAAGGGAATAGAGATAGTGAAAGGGGAATAGGGGTAGTGAAGGGGGAATAGGGGTAGTGAAGGGAATAGAGATAGTGAAAGGGGAATAGGGGTAGTGAAGGGAATAGAGATAATGAAGGGGGAATAGAGATAGTGAAAGGGGAATAGGGGTAGTGAAGGGGGAATAGGGGTAGGGAAGGGGGAATAGCGGTAGTGAAGGGGGAATAGAGATAGTGAAAGGGGAATAGGGGTAGTGAAGGGGGAATAGCGGTAGTGAAGGGGGAATAGGGGTAGTGAAGGGAATAGAGATAGTAAAAGGGGAATAGGGGTAGTGAAGGGGGAATAGGGGTAGTGAAGGGTACAGAGATTGTGAAAGGGGAATAGGGGTAGTGAAGGGGGAAATAGGAGTAGTGAAGGGGGAATAGGGGTAGTGAAGGGGGAATAGGGGTAGTGAAGGGAACAGAGATAGTGAAAGTGGAATAGGAGTAGTGAAGGGGGAATAGGAGTAGTGAAGAAGGAATAGAGATAGTGAAAGGGGAATAGGGGTAGTGAAGGGAATAGAGATAGTGAAAGGGGAATAGGGGTAGTGAAGGGGGAATAGGGGTAGTGAAGGGGGAATAGCGGTAGTGAAGGGGGAATAGGGGTAGTGAAGGGAATAGAGATAGTGAAAGGGGAATAGGGGTAGTGAAGGGGGAATGGGGGAAGTGAAGGGAAGAGAGATAGAGAAAGGGAAAAAGGGGTAGTGAAGGAGGAATAGGAGTAGTGAAGGGGGAATAGGGGTAGTGAAGGGGGAATAGAGATAGTGAACGGGGAAGGAGTGGAGGAGCAACAGATTGGAATGGGGTAGTGGACGGGTAACAGAGTGGAATGGGGAAGTGTAGGGGTAACAGAATGGAACGGGGTAGTGTTGGGGTAACAGAGTGTAGGGGGTAGGTAGTGAAGGGGAATAGAGATAGTGAAAGGGGAATAGGGGTAGTGAAGGGGGAATAGGGGTAGTGAAGGGGGATTAGAGATATTGAAAGGGGAATAGGGGTAGTGAAGGGGGAATAGGGGTAGTGAAGGTGGAATAGAGATAGTGAAAGGGGAATAGGGGTAGTGAAGGGGAACAGAGATAGTGAGGGGGGAGGGAGTGGAGGAGCAACAGAGTGGAATGGGGTAGTGGATGGGTAACAGAGTGGAATGGGGTAGTGTAGGGGTAACAGAGTGGAATGGGGTAGTGAAGGGGGAATAGAGATAGTGAAAGGGGAATAGGGGTAGTGAAGGGGGAATGGGGTAGTGAAGGGGGAACAGAGATATTGAAAGGGGAATAGGAGTAGTGAAGGGGGAATAGGAGTAGTGAAGGGGGAATAGAGATAGTGAAAGGGGAATAGGGGAATAGGAGTAGTGAAGGGGGAATAGAGATAGTGAAAGGGGAATAGAGATAGTGAAGGGGGAATAGAGATAGTGAAGGGGGAATAGGGGTAGTGAAGGGGGAATAGAGATAGTGAAAGGGGAATAGGGGTAGTGAAGGGGGAATAGGGGTAGTGAAGGGGGAATAGGGGTAGTGAAGGGGGAATAGGAGTAGTGAAGTGGGAATAGAGATAGTGAAAGGGGAATAGGGGTAGTGAAGGGGGAATAGGGGTAGTGAAGGGAATAGAGATAGTGAAGGGAATAGAGATAGTGAAAGGGGAATAGGGATAGTGAAAGGGGAATAGGGGTAGTGAAGGGAATAGAGATAATGAAAGGGGAATAGGGGTAGTGAAGGGGGAATAGAGATAGTGAAGGGAATAGAGATAGTGAAAGGGGAATAGGGGTAGTGAAGGGAGAATAGGGGTAGTGAAGGGAATAGAGATAGTGAAAGGGGAATAGGGGTAGTGAAGGGAATAGAGATAGTGAAAGGGGAATAGGGGTAGTGAAGGGGGAATAGGGGTAGTGAAGGGAATAGAGATAGTGAAAGGGGAATAGGGGTAGTGAAGGGAATAGAGATAATGAAGGGGGAATAGAGATAGTGAAAGGGGAATAGGGGTAGTGAAGGGCGAATAGGGGTAGTGAAAGGGGAATAGGGGTAGTGAAGGGAACAGAGAGAGTGAAAGGGGAATAGGGGTAGTGAAGGGGGAATAGGGGTAGTGAAGGGAACAGAGATAGTGAAAGGGGAATAGGGGTAGTGAAGGAGGAATAGGAGTAGTGAAGGGGGAATAGGGGTAGTGAAGGGGGAATAGAGATAGTGAACGGGGAAGGAGTGGAGGAGCAACAGAGTGGAATGGGGTAGTGGACGGGTAACAGAGTGGAATGGGGAAGTGTAGGGGTAACAGAATGGAATGGGGTAGTGTAGGGGTAACAGAGTGTAGGGGTAGTGAAGGGGGAATAGAGATAGTGAAAGGGGAATAGGGGTAGTGAAGGGGAATAGGGGTAGTGAAGGGGGAATAGAGATATTGAATGGGGCATAGGGGTAGTGAAGGGGGAATAGGGGTAGTGAAGGTGGAATAGAGATAGTGAAAGGGGAATAGGGGTAGTGAAGGGGGAACAGAGATAGTGAAGGGGGAAGGAGTGGAGGAGGAACAGAGTGGAATGGGGTAGTGGATGGGTAACAGAGTGGAATGGGGTAGTGTAGGGGTAACAGAGTGGAATGGGGTAGTGAAGGGGGAATAGAGATAGTGAAAGGGGAATAGGGGTAGTGAAGGGGGAATAGGGGTAGTGAAGGGGGAATAGAGATAGTGAAAGGGGAATAGGAGTAGTGAAGGGGGAAATAGGAGTAGTGAAGGGGGATATAGAAATAGTGAAGGGTGAATAGGAGTAGTGAAGTGGGAATAGAGATAGTGAAGGGGGAATAGGGGTAGTGAAGGGGGAATAGAGATAGTGAAAGGGGAATAGGGGTAGTGAAGGGGGAATAGGGGTAGTGAAGGGGGAATAGGGGTAGTGAAGGGGGAATAGGAGTAGTGAAGTGGGAATAGAGATAGTGAAAGGGGAATAGGGGTAGTGAAGGGGGAATAGGGGTAGTGAAGGGGGAATAGGGGTAGTGAAGGGAATAGAGATAATGAAGGGAATAGAGATAGTGAAAGGGGAATAGGGATAGTGAAGGGGGAATAGGGGTAGTGAAGGGAATAGAGATAGTGAAAGGGGAATAGGGGTAGTGAAGGGGGAATAGAGATAGTGAAGGGAATAGAGATAGTGAAAGGGGAATAGGGGTAGTGAAGGGGGAATAGGAGTAGTGAAGGGGGAATAGAGATAGTGAAAGGGGAATAGAGAGTAGTGAAGGGGAATAGAGATAGTGAAGGGGGAATAGGGGTAGTGAAGGGAATAGGGGTAGTGAAGGGAATAGAGATAGTGAAAGGGAATAGGGGTAGTGAAGGGGAATAGGGGTAGTGAAGGGAATAGAGATAGTGAAAGGGGAATAGGGGTAGTGAAGGGAATAGGGTAGTGAAGGGGAATAGGAGTAGTGAAGGGGAATAGGGGTAGTGAAGGGAATAGGGGTAGTGAAGGGGGGAATAGGGGTAGTGAAGGGGGAATAGGGGTAGTGAAGGGAATAGGGGGATAGTGAAGGGGAATAGGGGTAGTGAAGGGAATAGAGATAGTGAAAGGGGAATAGGGGTAGTGAAGGGGGAATAGGGGTAGTGAAGGGAACAGAGATAGTGAAAGGGGAATAGGGGTAGTGAAGGGGGAATAGAGATAGTGAAGGGGGAAGGAGTGGAGGAGCAACAGAGTGGAATGGGGTAGTGGATGGGTAACAGAGTGGAATGGGGTAGTGTAGGGGTAACAGAATGGAATGGGGTAGTGTAGGGGTAACAGAGTGTAGGGGTAGTGAAGGGGGAATAGAGTGATAGTGGAGAATGAAGGGGAATAGGGGTAGTGAAGGGGGAATAGGGGTAGTGAAGGGGGAATAGGAGTAGTGAAGTGGGAATAGAGATAGTGAAAGGGGAATAGGGGTAGTGAAAGGGGAATAGGGGTAGTGAAGGGAATAGAGATAGTGAAAGGGGAATAGGGGTAGTGAAGGGGGAATAGAGATAGTGAAGGGGGAATAGAGATAGTGAAAGGGAATAGGGTAGTGAAGGGAATAGAGTGGAATGGGGTAGTGAACAGAATAGGAATGGGGTAGTGAAGGGGGAATAGAGGGAGAGGGGTAGTGAAGGGGAATAGAGATAGTGAAAGGGAATAGGGGTAGTGAAGGGGAATAGGGGTAGTGAAGAGGAATAGAGATAGTGAAAGGGGGAATAGGGGGTAGTGAAGGGGAATAGGGGTAGTGAAGGGAATAGAGAGATAGTGAAAGGGGAATAGGGGGTAGTGAAGGGGAATAGGAGATAGTGAAAGGGGAATGGGGGTAGAGAAGGGGGAATAGGGGTAGTGAAGGGAATAGAGATAGTGAAAGGGGAATAGGGGTAGTGAAGGGAAAAGAGATAATGAAGGGGGAATAGAGATAGTGAAAGGGGAATAGGGGTAGTGAAGGGGGAATAGGGGTAGTGAAAGGGGAATAGGGGTAGTGAAAGGAACAGAGATAGTGAAAGGGGAATAGGGGTAGTGAAGGAGGAATAGGAGTAGTGAAGGGGGAATAGGGGTAGTGAAAGGGGAATGGGGTAGTTAAGGGGGAATAGGGGTAGTGAGATGAATAGAGATAGTGAAAGGGGAATAGGGGCAGTGAAGGGGGAATAGGGGTAGTGAAGGGAATAGAGATAGTGAAGGGGGAATATGGGTAGTGAAGGGGGAATAGGGGTAGTGAAGGGGGAATAGGGGTAATGAAGGGAACAGAGATAGTGAAAGGGGAATAGGGGTAGTGAAGGGGGAATGGGGTAGTGAAGGGAACAGAGAGAGTGAAAGGGGAATAGGGGTAGTGAAGGGGGAATAGGGGTAGTGAAGGGAATAGAAATAGTGAAAGGGGAATAGGGGTAGTGAAGGAGAATAGAGATAGTGAAGGGGAATAGAGAGTGAAAGGGGAATAGGGGTAGTGAAGAGGAATAGAGATAGTGAAAGGGGAATAGGGGTAGTGAAGGAATAGGGAGTAGTGAAGGGGAATAGGGGTAGTGAAGGGGAATAGGGGTAGTGAAGGGAATAGAGGTAGTGAAGGGGAATAGGGTAGTGAAGGGAGAGAATGAAGGGGTAGTGAAGGGGAATAGGGGTAGTGAAGGGGAATAGGGGTAGTGAAGGGGGAATAGAGATAGTGAAAGGAATAGAGATAGTGAAGGGAATAGAGATAGTGAAAGGGGAATAGGGGTAGTGAAGGGGGAATAGCGGTAGTGAAGGGGGAATGGGGGTAGTGAAGGGGAATAGAGATAGTGAAAGGGGAATAGGGGTAATGAAGGGAATAGAGATAGTGAAGGGGAATAGGGGTAGTGAAGGGGAACAGAGATAGTAAAAGGGGGAATAGGGGTAGTGAAGGGGAATAGAGATAGTGAAAGGGGAATAGGGGTAGTGAAGGGGAATAGGGGTAGTGAAGGGGAATAGGGGTAGTGAAGGGGAATAGAGATAGTGAAAGGGGAATAGGGGTAGTGAAGGGGAATAGGAGATAGTGAAGGGGGAATAGAGATAGTGAAAGGGGGAATAGGGGTAGTGACGGGGAATAGGGGTAGTGAAGGGGAAATAGAGATAGTGAAAGGGGAATGGGGGTAGTGAAGGGAATAGAGATAGTGAAAGGGGAATAGGGGTAGTGAAGGGGGAATAGGGGTCGTGAAGGGAATAGAGAGTGAAAGGGGAATAGGGGTAGTGAAGGGGGAATAGCGGTAGTGAAGGGAATAGAGATAGTGAAAGGGGAATAGGGGTAGTGAAGGGGGAATAGCGGTAGTGAAGGGGGAATGGGGGTAGTGAAGGGAATAGAGATAGTGAAAGGGGAATAGGGGTAGTGAAGGGGGAATAGAGATAGTGAAAGGGGAATGGGGGTAGTGAAGGGGAAATAGGGGTCGTGAAGGGAATAGAGAGATAGTGAAAGGGGAATAGGGGTAGTGAAGGGGGAATAGGGGTAGTGAAGGGGGAATAGGGGTCGTGAAAGGGGAATAGAGATAGTGAAAGGGTATAGGGGTAGTGAAGGGGGAATAGGGGTAGTGAAGGGAACAGAGATAGTGAAAGGGGAATAGGGGTAGTGAAGGGGAATAGGGGTAGTGAAGGAATAGAGAGAGGGAAGGGGGAGGGAGTGGAGGAGCAACAGAGTGGAATGGGGTAGTGGATGGGTAACAGAGTGGAATGAGGTAGTGTAGGGGTAACAGAGTGGAATGGGGTAGTGGATGGGTAACAGAGTGGAATGGGGTAGTGTAGGGGTAACAGAATGGAATGGGGTAGTGTAGGGGTAACAGAGTGTAGGGGTAGTGAAGGGGGAATAGAGATAGTGAAAGGGGAATAGGGGTAGTGAAGGGGGAATAGGGGTAGTGAAGGGGGAATAGAGATATTGAAAGGGGATTGGGGGTAGTGAAGGGGGAATAGGGGTAGTGAAGGTGGAATAGAGATAGTGAAAAGGGAATAGGGGTAGTGAAGGGGGAACAGAGATAGTGAAGGGGGAAGGAGTGGAGGAGCAACAGAGTGGAATGGGGTAGTGGATGGGTAACAGAGTGGAAATGAGGTAGTGTAGGGGTAACAGAGTGGAATGGGGTAGTGAAGGGGAATAGAGATAGTGAAAGGGGAATAGGGGTAGTGAAGGGGAATAGGGGTAGTGAAGGGGAATAGAGATAGTGAAAGGGGAATAGGAGTAGTGAAGGGGAATAGGGGTAGTGAAGGGGAATAGAGATAGTGAAAGGGGAATAGGAGTAGTGAAGGGGAATAGGAGTAGTGAAGGGGAATAGAGATAGTGAAAGGGGAATAGGGGTAGTGAAGGGGAATAGAGATAGTGAAGGGGAATAGGGGTAGTGAAGGGGAATAGAGAGATAGTGAAAGGGGAATAGGGGTAGTGAAGGGGAATAGGGGTAGTGAAGGGGAATAGGGGTAGTGAAGGGGAATAGGAGTAGTGAAGTGGGAATAGAGATAGTGAAAGGGGAATAGGGGTAGTGAAGGGGGAATAGGGGTAGTGAAGGGAATAGAGATAATGAAGGGAATAGAGATAGTGAAAGGGAATAGGGATAGTGAAGGGGAATAGGGGTAGTTAAGGGAATAGAGATAGTGAAAGGGGAATAGGGGTAGTGAAGGGGGAATAGAGATAGTGAAGGGAATAGAGATAGTGAAAGGGGAATAGGGGTAGTGAAGGGGGAATAGGAGTAGTGAAGGGGGAATAGAGATAGTGAAAGGGGAATAGAGATAGTGAAGGGGGAATAGAGATAGTGAAGGGGGAATAGGGGTAGTGAAGGGGGAATAGAGATAGTGAAAGGGGAATAGGGGTAGTGAAGGGGGAATAGTGGAAGTGAAGGGGGAATAGGGGTAGTGAAGGGGGAATAGGAGTAGTGAAGTGGGAATAGAGATAGTGAAAGGGGAATAGGGGTAGTGAAGGGAATAGAGATAGTGAAGGGAATAGAGATAGTGAAAGGGGAATAGGGGTAGTGAAGGGAATAGAGATAGTGAAGGGAATAGAGATAGTGAAAGGGGAATAGGGGTAGTGAAGGGAGAATAGGGGTAGTGAAGGGAATAGAGATAGTGAAAGGGGAATAGGGGTAGTGAAGGGAATAGAGATAGTGAAAGGGGAATAGGGGTAGAGAAGGGGAATAGGGGTAGTGAAGGGAATAGAGATAGTGAAAGGGAATAGGGGTAGTGAAGGGAAAAGAGATAATGAAGGGAACAGAGATAGTGAAAGGGGAATAGGGGTAGTGAAGGGGGAATAGGGGTAGTGAAAGGGGAATAGGGGTAGTGAAGGGAACAGAGATAGTGAGGGGGGAATAGGGGTAGTGAAGGGGGAATAGAGATATTGAAAGGGGAATAGGGGTAGTGAAGGGGGAATAGGGGTAGTGAAGGTGGAATAGAGATAGTGAAAGGGGAATAGGGGTAGTGAAGGGGGAACAGAGATAGTGAAGGGGGAAGGAGTGGAGGAGCAACAGAGTGGAATGGGGTAGTGGATGGGTAACAGAGTGGAATGAGGTAGTGTAGGGGTAACAGAGTGGAATGGGGTAGTGAAGGGGGAATGGGGTAGTGAAGGGGGAATAGAGATAGTGAAAGGGGAATAGGGGTAGTGAAGGGGGAATAGAGATAGTGAAAGGGGAATAGGAGTAGTGAAGGGGGAATAGGAGTAGTGAAGGGGGAATAGAGATAGTGAAAGGGGAATAGGGGTAGTGAAGGGGGGAAAGGGGTAGTGATGGGGGAATAGGGGTAGTGAAGGGGGAATAGAGGTAGTGAACGGGGAATAGGGGTAGTGAAGGGGGAATAGAGATAGTGGATGGGGAATAGGGGTAGTGAAGGGGGAATAGGAGTAGTGAAGGGAGAATAGAGATAGTGAAAGGGGAATAGGGGTAGTGAAGGGGGAATAGGGGTAGTGAAGGGAATAGAGATAGTGAAGGGAATAGAGATAGTGAAGGGGGAATAGAGACAGTGAAAGGGGAATGGGGTAGTGAAGGGGGAATAGGGGTAGTGAAGGGGGAATAGAGATAGTGAAAGGGGAATAGGGGTAGTGAAGGGGGAATAGAGATAGTGAAAGGGGAATAGGGGTAGTGAAGTGGGAATAGGGGTATTGAAGGGGGAATAGAGATAGTGAAAGGGGAATAGAGATAGTGAAGGGGGAATAGAGATAGTGAAAGGGGAATAGGGGGAGTGAAGGGGGAAAAGGGGTAGTGAAGGGGGAATGGGGGTAGTGAAGGGGAATAGGGGTAGTGAAGGGGGAATAGGGGTAGTGAAGGTGGAATAGAGATAGTGAAAGGGGAATAGGGGTAGTGAAGGTGGAATAGAGATAGTGAAAGGGGAATAGGGGTAGTGAAGGGGGAATAGGAGTACTGAAAGGGGAATAGGAGTAGTGAAGGGGGAATAGGGGTAGTGAAGGGGGAATAGAGATAGTGAAAGGGGAATAGGGGTAGTGAAGGGGGAATAGGGGTAGTGAAGGGGGAATAGAGATAGTGAAAGGGGAATAGAGATAGTGAAGGGGGAATAGGGGTAGTGAAGGGGAATAGAGATAGTGAAAGGGGAATAGGGGAGTGAAGGGGAAAGGGGTAGTGAAGAGGGGAATAGGGGTAGTGAAGGGGAATAGAGATAGTGAAAGGGGAATAGGGGTAGTGAAGGGGCAATAAGGGTAGTGAAGGGGGAATAGAGATAGTGAAGGGGGAATAGAGATAGTGAAGGGGGAATAGGGGTAGTGAAGGGGGAATAGAGATAGTGAAAGGGGAATAGGGGTAGTGAAAGGGGAATAGGGGTAGTGAAGGGGGAATAGAGATAGTGAAAGGGGAATAGGGGAAGTGAAAGGGGAATAGAGATAGTGAAAGGGGAATAGGGGTAGTGAAGGGGGAATAGGAGTAGTGAAAGGGGAATAGGAGTAGTGAAGGGGGAATAGGAGTAGTGAAGGGGAATAGAGATAGTGAAAGGGGAATAGGGGTAGTGAAGGGGGAATAGGGGTAGTGAAGGGGGAATAGGGGTAGTGAAGGGGGAATAGGAGTAGTGAAGGGGGAATAGAGATAGTGAAAGGGGAATAGGGGTAGCGAAGGGGAATAGGGAGTAGTGAAGGGGAATAGAGATAGTGAAAGGGAATAGAGATAGTGAAGGGGAATAGAGATAGTGAAAGGGGAATAGGGGAGTGAAGGGGTAAAAGGGGTAGTGAAGGGGAATAGGGGTAGTGAAGGGGAATAGAGAGATAGTGAAAGGGGAATAGGGGTAGTGAAGGGGGAATAGAGATAGTGAAAGGGGAATAGAGATAGTGAAGGGGGAATAGGGGTAGTGAAGGGGGAATAGAGATAGTGAAAGGGGAATAGGGGTAGTGAAGGGGGAATAGGGGTAGTGAAGGGGGAATAGGAGTAGTGAATGGGGAATAGAGATAGTGAAAGGGGAATAGGGGTAGTGAAGGGGGAATAGGGGTAGTGAAAGGGGAATAGGGGTAGTGAAGGGGGAATAGGGGTAGTGAAGGGGGAATAGAGATAGTGAAAGGGGAATAGAGATAGTGAACGGGGAATAGAGATAGTGAAGGGGGAATAGGAGTAGTGAAGGGGGAATAGAGATAGTGAAAGGGGAATAGGGGTAGTGAAGGGGAATAGGGGTAGTGAAGGGGAATAGAGATAGTGAAGGGGAATAGGGGTAGTGAAGGGGGAATGGGGGGAGTGAAGGGGGAATAGGGGTAGTGAAGGGGGAATAGAGATAGTGAAAGGGGAATAGGGGTAGTGAAAGGGGAATAGAGATAGTGAAAGGGGAATAGGGGTAGTGAAGGGGGAATAGGAGTACTGAAAGGGGAATAGGAGTAGTGAAGGGGGAATAGGGGTAGTGAAGGGGGAATAGAGATAGTGAAAGGGGAATAGGGGTAGTGAAGGGGGAATAGGGGTAGTGAAGGGAACAGAGATAGTGAAAGGGGAATAGAGATAGTGAAGGGGAATAGGGTAGTGAAGGGGAATAGAGATAGTGAAAGGGGAATAGGGGAAGTGAAGGGGGAATAGGGGTAGTGAAGGGGGAATAGAGATAGTGAAGGGGGAATAGGGGTAGTGAAGGGGGAATAGAGATAGTGAAAGGGGAATAGGGGTAGTGAAGGGGGAATAGGAGTACTGAAAGGGGAATAGGAGTAGTGAAGGGGGAATAGGAGTAGTGAAGGGGAATAGAGATAGTGAAAGGGGAATAGGGGTAGTGAAGGGGGAATAGGGGTAGTGAAGGGGGAATAGGGGTAGTGAAGGGTGAATAGCGGTAGTGAAGGGGGAATAGAGAATAGGGGTAGTGAGGGAACAGAGATTGTGAAAGGGGAATAGGGGTAGTGAAGGGGGAATATGGGTATTGAAGGGGGAATAGTGGTAGTGAAGGGAGAATAGGGGTAGTGAAGGGGGAATACTGGTAGTGAAGGGAGAATAGGGGTAGTGAAGGGAATAGAGATAGTGAAAGGGGAATAGGGGTAGTGAAGGGGGAATAGGGGTAGTGAAGGGGGAATAGAGATAGTGAAAGGGGAATATGGGTAGTGAAGGGGGAATAGGGGTAGTGAAGGGAATAGAGATAGTGAAAGGGGAATAGGGGTAGTGAAGGGAGAATAGGGGTAGTGAAGGGAATAGAGATAGTGAAGGGGGAATAGATGTAGTGAAGGGAATAGAGATAGTGAAGGGAATAGAGATAGTGAAAGGGGAATAGGGGTAGTGAAGGGGGAATAGGGGTAGTGAAGGGGGAATAGTGGAAGTGAAGGGAGAATAGGGGTAGTGAAGGGTACAGAGATTGTGAAAGGGGAATAGGGGTAGTGAAGGGGGAATACGGGTATTGAAGGGGGAATAGTGGTAGTGAAGGGAGAATAGGGGTAGTGAAGGGGGAATAGGGGTAGTGAAGGGAATAGAGATAGTGAAGGGGGAAGGAGTGGAGGAGCAACAGAGTGGAATGGGGTAGTGGATGGGTAACAGAGTGGAATGGGGTAGTGTAGGGGTAACAGAGTGGAATGGGGTAGTGTAGGGGTAACAGAATGGAATGGGGTAGTGTAGGGGTAACAGAGTGTAGGGGTAATGAAGGGGGAGTAGAGATAGTGAAGGGGGAATAGGGGTAGTGAAGGGGGAATAGGGGTAGTGAAGGGGGAATAGAGATAGTGAAAGGGGAATAGGGGTAGTGAATGGGGGAATAGGGTAGTGAAGAGAATAGAGATAGTGAAAGGGGAATAGGGGTAGTGAAGGGGAATTTAGATAGTGAAGGGGAAGGAGTGGAGGAGCAACAGAGTGGAATGGGGTAGTGGATGGGTAACAGAGTGGAATGGGGTAGTGTAGGGGTAACAGAATGGAATGGGGTAGTGAAGGGTAACAGAGTGTAGGGGTAGTGAAGGGGAATAGAGATAGTGAAAGGGGAATGGGGTAGTGTAGGGGGAATAGGGGTAGTGAGATGAATAGAGATAGTGAAAGGGGAATAGGGGTAGTGAAGGGGGAATAGGGGTAGTGAAGGGAATAGAGATAGTGAAAGGGGAATAGGGGTAGTGAAGGGGGAATAGAGATAGTGAAAGGGGAATGGGGGTAGTGAAGGGAATAGAGATAGTGAAAGGGGAATAGGGGTAGTGAAGGGGGAATAGGGGTAGTGAAGGGAATAGAGATAGTGAAAGGGGAATAGGGGTAGTGAAGGGGGAATAGGGGTAGTGAAGGGAACAGAGATAGTGAAAGGGGAATAGGGGTAGTGAAGGGGGAATAGGGGTAGTGAAGGGAATAGAGATAGTGAAAGGGGAATAGGGGTAGTTAAAGGGGAATAGAGATAGTGAAAGGGGAATAGGGGTAGTGAAGGGGGAATAGGAGTAGTGAAAGGGGAATAGGAGTAGTGAAGGGGAATAGAGATAGTGAAAGGGGAATAGGGGTAGTGAAGGGGGAATAGGGGTAGTGATGGGGGAATAGAGATAGTGAAAGGGGAATAGGGGTAGTGAAGGGGAATAGGGGTAGTGAAGGGGAATAGGGGTAGTGAAAGGGGAAGGGGGTAGTGAAGGGGGAATAGAGATAGTGAAAGGGGAATAGGGGTAGTGAAGGGGGAATAGGGGTAGTGAAGGGGGAATAGAGATAGTGAAAGGGGAATAGGGGTAGTGAAGGGGAATAGGGGTAGTGAAGGGGAATAGAGATAGTGAAAGGGGGAATAGGGGTAGTGAAGGGGGAAAGGGGGTGGGGAGGGGGGAATAGGGGTAGTGAAGGGAACAGAG
The DNA here is from genome assembly GCF_019097595.1 of Hemibagrus wyckioides. Classification (NCBI taxonomy): domain Eukaryota; kingdom Metazoa; phylum Chordata; class Actinopteri; order Siluriformes; family Bagridae; genus Hemibagrus; species Hemibagrus wyckioides. The sequence continues at coordinate 34,506,010 of NC_080710.1, read as the reverse complement.
ATAGTGAAAGGGGAATAGGAGTAGTGAAGGGGGAATAGGAGTAGTGAAGGGGGAATAGAGATAGTGAAAGGGGAATAGGGGTAGTGAAGGGAATAGAGATAGTGAAAGGGGAATAGGGGTAGTGAAGGGGGAATAGGGGTAGTGAAGGGAATAGAGATAGTGAAAGAGGAATAGGGGTAGTGAAGGGAGAATAGGGGTAGTGAAGGGAATAGAGATAGTGAAAGGGGAATAGGGGTAGTGAAGGGAATAGAGATAGTGAAGGGGGAATAGATATAGTGAAGGGAATAGAGATAGTGAAGGGAATAGAGATAGTGAAAGGGGAATAGGGGTAGTGAAGGGGGAATAGGGGTAGTGAAGGGGGAATAGTGGTAGTGAAGGGAGAATAGGGGTAGTGAAGGGAAAAGAGATTGTGAAAGGGGAATAGGGGTAGTGAAGGGGGAATACGGGTATTGAAGGGGGAATAGTGGTAGTGAAGGGAGAATAGGGGTAGTGAAGGGGGAATAGTGGTAGTGAAGGGAGAATAGGGGTAGTGAAGGGAATAGAGATAGTGAAGGGGGAAGGAGTGGAGGAGCAACAGAGTGGAATGGGGTAGTGGATGGGTAACAGAGTGGAATGGGGTAGTGTAGGGGTAACAGAGTGGAATGGGGTAGTGTAGGGGTAACAGAATGGAATGGGGTAGTGTAGGGGTAACAGGGTGTAGGGGTAATGAAGGGGGAGTAGAGATAGTGAAAGGGGAATAGGGGTAGTGAAGGGGAATAGGGGTAGTGAAGGGGAATAGGGGTAGTGAAGGGGAATCTGGGTATTGAAGGGGGAATAGGGGTAGTGAAGGGGAATAGGGGTAGTGAAGGGAATAGAGATAGTGAAACGAGAATAGGGGTAGTGAAGGGGAATTTAGATAGTGAAGGGGAAGGAGTGGAGGAGCAACAGAGTGGAATGGGGTAGTGGATGGGTAACAGAGTGGAATGGGGTAGTGTAGGGGTAACAGAATGGAATGGGGTAGTGTAGGGGTAACAGAGTGTAGGGGTAGTGAAGGGGGAATAGAGATAGTGAAAGGGGAATGGGGTAGTTAAGGGGGAATAGGGGAAGTGAGATGAATAGAGATAGTGAAAGGGGAATAGGGGTAGTGAAGGGGGAATAGGGGTAGTGAAGGGGGAATAGGGGTAGTGAAGGGGGAATAGGGGTAGTGAAGGGAATAGAGATAGTGAAAGGAATAGAGATAGTGAAAGGGGAATAGGGGTAGTGAAGGGGGAATAGGGGTAGTGAAGGGAATAGAGATAGTGAAAGGGAAATAGGGGTAGTGAAGGGGGAATAGAGATAGTGAAGGGAATAGAGATAGTGAAAGGGGAATAGGGGTAGTGAAGGGGGAATAGAGATAGTGAAGGGAATAGAGATAGTGAAGGGAATAGAGATAGTGAAAGGGGAATAGGGGTAGTGAAGGGAGAATAGGGGTAGTGAAGGGAATACAGATAGTGAAGGGGGAATAGAGATAGTGAAGGGAATAGAGACAGTGAAAGGGGAATAGGGGTAGTGAAGGGGGAATAGGGGTAGTGAAGGGGGAATAGTGGTAGTGAAGGGAGAATAGGGGTAGTGAAGGGAACAGAGATTGTGAAAGGGGAATAGGGGTAGTGAAGGGGGAATAGGGGTATTGAAGGGGGAATAGTCGTAGTGAAGGGAGAATAGGGGTAGTGAAGGGGGAATAGGGGTAGTGATGGGAGAATAGGGGTAGTGAAGGGAATAGAGATAGTGAAGGGGGAAGGAGTGGAGGAGCAACAGAGTGGAATGGGGTAGTGTAGGGGTAACAGAGTGGAATGGGGTAGTGTAGGGGTAACAGAATGGAATGGGGTAGTGTTGGGGTAACAGAGTGTAGGGGTAGTGAAGGGGGAATAGAGATAGTGAAAGGGGAATAGGGGTAGTGAAGGGAGAATAGTGGTAGTGAGGGGAATAGAGATAGTGAAAGGGGAATAGGGGTAGTGAAGGGGGAATAGCAGTAGTGAAGGGAATAGAGATAGTGAAAGCGAGAATAGGGGTAGTGAAGGGGAATTTAGATAGTGAAGGGGAAGGAGTGGATGAGCAACAGAGTGGAATGGGGAAGTGGAGGGGTAACAGAGTGGAATGGGGTAGTGTAGGGGTAACAGAACGGAATGGGGTAGTGTAGGGGTAACAGAGTGTAGGGGTAATGAAGGGGGAGTAGAGATAGTGAAAGGGGAATGGGGTAGTGAAGGGGGAATAGGGGTAGTGAAGGGGGAATAGGGGTAGTGAAGGGAATAGAGATAGTGAAAGGGGAATAGGGGTAGTGAAGGGGGAATAGGGGTAGTGAGATGAATAGAGATAGTGTAAGGGGAATAGGGGCAGTGAAGGGGGAATAGAGATAGTGAAAGGGGAATAGGGGTAGTGAAGGGGGAATAGGGGTAGGGAAGGGGGAATAGTGGCAGTGAAGGGAACAGAGATAGTGAAAGGGGAATAGGGGAAGTGAAGGGGAATAGTGGTAGTGAAGGGAACAGAGATAGTGAAAGGGGAATAGGGGTAGTGAAGGGGGAATAGAGATAGTGAAGGGGGAAGGAGTGGAGGAGCAACAGAGTGGAATGGGGTAGTGGATGGGTAACAGAGTGGAATGAGGTAGTGTAGGGGTAACAGAGTGGAAT
>NC_080710.1:34458368-34498368 GCF_019097595.1 Hemibagrus wyckioides | reverse complement strand
ATGGGGATAGACTCCCAAAACTTTTGGCAATGTGGTGTATATCCAGATTGAGAGGAGCATTTGGGCATTTTCAATGAAGGTGAATAGTTGGCTCCAGGTATAACAGTATCAAACAAGTTCCAGTAGATGGACACCCAGGATCCTCTAGAGAGAAGGGTTGCTGGAGACAGAAAAGTCTGGACTGACCTTCTCATCCTGGTACCATGATGATACACACTGGAAAAAAAAGTAAGAATGTAATAAATGACAGCACTGAGAGAGAAAGACAGAAATCTCACCTTCTTTGTCTCGCCTCCTTTCTGTCAGCAGAACCAAGACTCTGAAAATACAAATCAAATCAGAATCGGTCAGATGAACGTGAAAGTGATGTTTGTGGTCATTTTCAGCTAAAATGTTTCAGTTACACTCTAGTTAAATCTGGTTAATTAATGTTAGCTATGTATGAGTTAATATAATAATAATAATAATAATAATAATAATAAATGATAACATATAATGTTCATGTAATTCAAACATACCGTCTATATCATCACTTTAATTTAATTGTGAAATAGGAGAAGATTCAGAGTGTCTCGTAATATAGAGCTCCAAACACCGACAAAACTGACCATTCCAGATATCTGCACTTTTTGAGTGATAGCTCCTACCCAAACTTCATGTAGTTTAGCAGGTTTAGAATAAACACAATAAAGCACACAATTCATCAGATACCAATTGATATGCAACTGATATAATTGATTGAAAATTTGTGTTAAAATTGAGGTCTAACAGAGTAAAAATGTTTAAATCCAGCTGCTATCCAGTGTGTGTGTGTGTGACATTTAGAGCAGTGTAGGAGGGTTTAAAGGTTTTTTAAGTGCAGTGTTTCATCAGGTTACTTAACAGCAGGAGATAAGAACATTCCTGCAGACTCTCTGACCTTTACCTGTGTGTGTGTGTGTGTATGTGTGTGTGTGTGTGTTGAATAAGAATAATAAATAATAATAATAATGACCCTATCCCCATTAAACCACCATAACCTGTTAAATGTAATAGCTCTGTACTGTTTATGAACTAAACTTACGCTAAAGCTGTGTAGTCGTGTAATACAAAAACGTGAGGTAGATTTCAGCTTCACAATAATACGGTGCCTCACTGCAGGAATCATCTCATCACTCTCATCACTCTCATCACTCATCACTTCACTTTCTCACGTAGACTAACACCAGATCCTGATCTAACACTTTACAGGAGTAAACAGCTAACAGACACTCACACAGCCTCATTCAGCATCAGTCACTCAAACAGGAGCAAGCAGCAGAAAGACTCCAACCCTCACAACACTCACACTACTGAGCATCACTGCACTGGTCAGCTGTGTTATATAATTAAAATGTAAAAAAATATTTTAACTATTATCTTTTACACCAACACCCAGCACTTTACTTAACACTACACATTCTCTCTCTCTCTCTCTCTCTCATCATCTACTTCTAAATATTTCTAATACTGTATGAATATATGTATAAATCTGCTGTACCATATACTTTTTATTTTGAAATATTTTTGAAGACCTAGCACAGGTTAGCATAGCATCTGTATATGTGTATCAAATATTTTTATTTAGTTAGTTATTACTATATTACTCCATGTGAATGTTAATATTCTATTCCAAAATAGTTCACTGTTATTAAGATTTTCATTAAGTGCTATAACTGTTATTTTAATTCACACACACACACATGCACACGCACACAAGCACACGCACAATTAGTAGACAATTAGTACATACCAGTAGAGCTGAGCTCTTCTGTCGTTTTCTATTCTTTCTCCCTCATTCTACCTGCTGAGCTCCTCAATACACCTGTTCATACCTCCATCTCTCTCTCTCTCTCTCTGTTAGTGACTGTGTGTGTGTTGCACTTTAATTGCAGTTGCTACGGAGATAAGCTTCTCTGACTGTGCTGTCTATCCAGTGGGGGGAAAAGAGCAGTACAAAGACAATGTTGAATAAAATAAAATAGTACAATGTGGTTGTTCCATCTGTGCATGTGGAGTGTGTTTTGTGTGTGTGTGTGTGTGTGTGTGTGTGTGTGTGTGTGCATTTTGCTGATCAACCCACACTGACTCGTGGCAGGGTTTTTTTTCAGAAATTTAGTACGGAATCTTATGCTATCACCATGCCAACTCAAACTACACACAAACACACACACACACACACAGAGCCTAGAAAACATAAACACAGAAACAGACACCAACACACATAAACTGTTCTACCACAAGCAATGAATGTTTAGCATTCCACATTGTATATGTACACACACACACACACACACACACATCTCAACAGAGAACTGAACTGAGTTGGACACACACACACACACACATGACATCACAGTTTTTGATGACAGAATGTCTTCCAGCTCCATTAAGTTGATTGGATGTGGCTCCATTGCTTGGATTTATGGGTAATATTTTAGTCGGTCTTTTCAGAAAACCGCAGACACACACACACAAACACACACACAGACTCAGGTCTACACACACACAAACACACACACAGACTCAGGTCTACACACACACAAACACACACACAGACTCAGGTCTACACACACACAAACACACACACAGACTCAGGTCTACACACACACAAACACACACACAGACTCAGGTCTACACACACACAAACACACACACAGACTCAGGTCTACACACACACAAACACACACACAGACTCAGGTCTACACACAAACACACACACAGACTCAGGTCTACACACACACAAACACACACACAGACTCAGGTCTACACACACACAAACACACACACAGACTCAGGTCTACACACACACAAACACACACACAGACTCAGGTCTACACACAAACACACACACAGACTCAGGTCTACACACACACAAACACACACACAGACTCAGGTCTACACACACACAAACACACACACAGACTCAGGTCTACACACACACAAACACACACACAGACTCAGGTCTACACACACACAAACACACACACAGACTCAGGTCTACACACACACAAACACACACACAGACTCAGGCATACACACACACAAACACACACACAGACTCAGGTCTACACACACACAAACACACACACAGACTCAGGTCTACACACACACAAACACACACACAGACTCAGGTCTACACACACACAAACACACACACAGACTCAGGTCTACACACACACAAACACACACACAGACTCAGGTCTACACACACACAAACACACACAGACTCAGGTCTACACACACACAAACACACACACAGACTCAGGTCTACACACACACAAACACACACACAGACTCAGGTCTACACACAAACACACACACAGACTCAGGTCTACACACACACAAACACACACACAGACTCAGGTCTACACACACACAAACACACACACAGACTCAGGTCTACACACACACAAACACACACAGACTCAGGTCTACACACACACAAACACACACACAGACTCAGGTCTACACACACACAAACACACACAGACTCAGGTCTACACACACACAAACACACACAGACTCAGGTCTACACACACACAAACACACACACAGACTCAGGTCTACACACACAAATACACACACAGACTTAGGTCTACACACCCACAAACACACACAAAGACTCAGGTCTACACACACACAAACACACACACAGACTCAGGTCTACACACACAAACACACACACAGACTCAGGTCTACACACACAAACACACACACAGACTCAGGTCTACACACACAAACACACACACAGACTCAGGTCTACACACACACAAACACACACAGACTCAGGTCTACACACACAAACACACACACAGACTCAGGTCTACACACACACAAACACACACAGACTCACGTCTACACACACAAACACACACACAGACTCAGGTCTACACACACACAAACACACACAGACTCACGTCTACACACACAAACACACACACAGACTCAGGTCTACACACACACAAACACACACAGAATCAGGTCTACACACACAAACACACACAGACTCAGGTCTACACACACAAACACACACACAGACTCAGGTCTACACACACACAAACACACACACAGACTCAGGTCTACACACACACAAACACACACACAGACTCAGGTCTACACACACAAACACACACACAGACTCAGGTCTACACACACACAAACACACACACAGACTCAGGTCTACACACACACAAACACACACACAGACTCAGGTCTACACACACAAACACACACACTCAGGTCTACACACACAAACAAACACACAGACTCAGGTCTACACACACACAAACACACACACAGACTCAGGTCTACACACACAAACACACACACAGACTCAGGTCTACACACAAACACACAAAGACTCAGGTCTACACACACACAAACACACACAAAGACTCAGGTCTACACACACACAAACACACACACAGACTCAGGTCTACACACACAAACACACACACAGACTCAGGTCTACACACACACAAACACACACAAAAACTCAGGTCTACACACACACAAACACACACACAGACTCAGGTCTACACACACACAAACACACACAGACTCAGGTCTACACACACACAAACACACACACAGACTCAGGTCTACACACACACAAACACACACACAGACTCAGGTCTACACACACAAACACACACACAGACTCAGGTCTACACACACACAAACACACACAGACTCAGGTCTACACACACAAACACACAAAGACTCAGGTCTACACACACACAAACACACACACAGACTCAGGCATACACACACACAAACACACACACAGACTCAGGTCTACACACACACAAACACACACAGACTCAGGTCTACACACCCACAAACACACACACAGACTCAGGTCTACACACACACAAACACACAAAGACTCAGGTCTACACACAAACACACACACAGACTCAGGTCTACACACACACAAACACACACACAGACTCAGGTCTACACACACACAAACACACACAGACTTAGGTCTACACACACACAAACACACACAGACTCAGGTCTACACACACAAAAACATACACAGACTCAGGTCTACACACACACAAACACACACAGACTCAGGTCTACACACACACAAACACACACAGACTCAGGTCTACACACACACAAACACACACACAGACTCAGGTCTACACACACAAACACACACACAGACTCAGGTCTACACACACACAAACACACACAGACTCAGGTCTACACACACACAAACACACAAAGACTCAGGTCTACACACACACAAACACACACACAGACTCAGGCATACACACACACAAACACACACACAGACTCAGGTCTACACACACACAAACACACACAGACTCAGGTCTACACACACACAAACACACACAGACTCAGGTCTACACACACAAACACACACACAGACTCAGGTCTACACACACACAAACACACACAGACTCAGGTCTACACACACAAACACACAAAGACTCAGGTCTACACACACACAAACACACACACAGACTCAGGCATACACACACACAAACACACACACAGACTCAGCTCTACACACACACAAACACACACACAGACTCAGGTCTACACACACAAACACACACAGACTCAGGTCTACACACACACAAACACACAAAGACTCAGGTCTACACACACACAAACACACACACAGACTCAGGTCTACACACACACAAACACACACACAGACTCAGATCTACACACACACAGACTCAGGTCTACACACACACAACCACACACAGACTCAGGTCTACACACACACAAACACACACAGACTCAGGTCGACACACACAAAAACACACACACAGACTCAGGTCTACACACACACAAACACACACAGACTCAGGTCTACACACACACAAACACACACAGACTCAGGTCTACACACACACAAACACACAAAGACTCAGGTCTACACACACACAAACACACACACAGACTCAGGTCTACACACACACAAACACACACAGACTCAGGTCTACACACACACAAACACACAAAGACTCAGGTCTACACACACACAAACACACACACAGACTCAGGTCTACACACACACAAACACACACACAGACTCAGGTCTACACACACACAAACACACACACAGACTCAGGTCTACACACACACAAACACACACAGACTCAGGTCTACACACACAAACACACATAGACTCAGGTCTACACACACACAAACACACACAAAGACTCAGGTCTCCACACACACAAACACACACACAGACTCAGGTCTACACACACACAAACACACACAGACTCAGGTCTACACACACACAAACACACACAGACTCAGGTCTACACACACACAAACACACACAAAGACTCAGGCATACACAAACACAAACACACACACAGACTCAGGTCTACACACACACAAACACACACAGACTCAGGTCTACACACACACAAACACACAGACTCAGGTCTACACACACACAAACACACACACAGACTCAGGTCTACACACACACAAACACACACAGACTCAGGTCTACACACACACAAACACACAAAGACTCAGGTCTACACACACACAAACACACACAAAGACTCAGGTCTACACACACACAAACACACACACAGACTCAGGTCTACACACACACAAACACACACACAGACTCAGGTCTACACACACAAACACACACACAGACTCAGGTCTACACACACACAAACACACACACAGACTCAGGTCTACACACACACAAACACACACAGACTCAGGTCTACACACACACAAACACACACACAGACTCAGGTCTACACACACAAACACACACAAAGACTCAGGTCTACACACACACAAACACACACACAGACTCAGGTCTACACACACAAACACACACACAGAATCAGATCTACACACACAAACACACACACAGAATCAGATCTACACACACACAAACACACACACAGACTCATGTGTATACAAACACATTCACACACACAGACAGACTCAGGTCTACACACACACAAACACACACACAGACTCATGTGTACAGAAACACACACACACAGACAGTCATGTGTACACACAAACACAGACTCGTGTACACAAACACACACACACAAACACAGACTCGTGTACACAAACACACACACACAAACACAGACTCGTGTACACAAACACACACACACAAACACAGACTCGTGTACACAAACACACACACACAAACACAGACTCGTGTACACAAACACACACACACAAACACAGACTCGTGTACACAAACACACACACACACACAAACACAGACTCGTGTACACAAACACACACACACACAAACACAGACTCGTGTACACAAACACACACACACACACAGACTCATGTGTACACACACACTCACAGACTCATGTGTACACACACACTCACAGACTCATGTGTACACACACACACAGACTCGTGTATACACACACACACACACACACACACAAACACAGACTCGTGTACACAAACACACACACACAAACACAGACTCGTGTACACAAACACACACACACACACAAACACAGACTCGTGTACACAAACACACACACACACAAACACAGACTCGTGTACACAAACACACACACACAAACACAGACTCGTGTACACAAACACACACACACACACAAACACAGACTCGTGTACACAAACACACACACACAAACACAGACTCGTGTACACAAACACACACACACAAACACAGACACGTGTACACAAACACACACACACACACAAACACAGACTCGTGTACACAAACACACACACACACAAACACAGACTCGTGTACACAAACACACACACACTCACAGACTCATGTGTACACACACACTCACAGACTCATGTGTACACACACACACAGACTCATGTGTATACACACACACACACACACAGACTCATGTGTACACACACACTCACAGACTCATGTGTACACACACACACAGACTCATGTGTACACACACACACACAGACTCATGTGTACACACACAGACTCGTGTACACACACACACACACACACACACACACATACACTCAGACTCATGTGTACACACACACACACACACACACAGACTCATGTGTACATACACACACACACAGACTCATGTGTACACACACACACACACACACAGACTCATGTGTACACACACACACACACAGACTCATGTGTACACACACACACACACACAGACTCATGTGTACACACACACACACACAGACTCATGTGTACACACACACACACACAGACTCATGTGTACACACACACACACACACACAGACTCGTGTACACACACACACACACACACACACACACACTCATGTGTACACACACACACACAGACTCATGTGTACACACACACACACACAGACACGTGTACACACACACACACACACACACACACACACAGACTCATGTGTACACACACACACACACACACAGACTCATGTGTACACACACACACACACACAGACTCAAGTGTACACACACACACGCACACACAGACTCGTGTACACACACACACACAAACACACACACAGACTCATGTGTACACAAACACACACAGACTCGTGTACACACAGACACACACACAGACTCATGTGTACACACACACACACACACAGACTCATGTGTACACACACACACACACAGACTCATGTGTACACACACACACACAGACTCATGTGTACACACACACACACAGACTCGTGTACACACACACACACACACACACACACAGACTCATGTGTACACACACACACACAGACTCATGTGTACACACACACACACAGACTCGTGTACACACACACACACACACACACACACAGACTCATGTGTACACAAACACACACAGACTCATGTGAACACGCACACACACACAGACTCATGTGTACACACACACACACACACAGACTCGTGTACACACACACACAGACTCATGTGTACACACACACACAGACTCGTGTACACACACACAGACTCATGTGTACACACACACACACACACAGACTCGTGTACACACACACACAGACTCATGTGTACACACACACACAGACTCGTGTACACACACACACACACACAGACTCGTGTACACACACACACACACACAGACTCGTGTACACACACACACAGACTCATGTGTACACACACACACAGACTCGTGTACACACACACAGACTCATGTGTACACACACACACACACACAGACACATGTGTACAAACACACACACACACAGACTCGTGTACACACACACACACACACACACACAGACTCGTGTACACACACACACAGACTCATGTGTACACACACACACACAGACTCGTGTACACACACACACAAACACAGACTCATGTGTACACACACACACACACACACACACAGACTCATGTACACACACACACACACACACAGACTCATGCGTACACACACACACACACACACAGACTCATGTGTACACACACACACAGACTCATGTGTACACACACACACACACAGACTCATGTGTACACACACACACACACACACACAGACTCATGTGTACACACACACACAGACTCATGTGTACACACACACACACACAGACTCATGTGTACACACACACACACACACACACAGACTCATGTGTACACACACACACACACAGACTCATGTGTACACACACACACACACAGACTCATGTGTACACACACACACACACAGACCCATGTGTACACACACACACACAGACTCATGTGTACACACACACACACACAGATTCGTGTACACACACACACACACACACAAATACACACAGACTCATGTGTACACACACACACACACACACACAGACTCATGTGTACACACTCACACACAGACTCATGTGTACACACACACACACACAGACTCATGTGTACACACACACACACAGACTCATGTGTACACACACACACACACACACAGACTCGTGTACACACACACACACAGACTCATGTGTACACACACACACACACAGACTCATGTGTACACACACACACACACACACACACACAGACTCATGTGTACACAAACACACACAGACTCATGTGAACACGCACACACACACAGACTCATGTGTACACACACACACACAGACTCGTGTACACACACACACACACACAGACTCGTGTACACACACACACAGACTCATGTGTACACACACACACAGACTCGTGTACACACACACAGACTCATGTGTACACACACACACACACACACAGACACATGTGTACAAACACACACACACACAGACTCGTGTACACACACACACACAAACACACACACACAGACTCGTGTACACACACACACAGACTCATGTGTACACACACACACACAGACTCGTGTACACACACACACAAACACAGACTCATGTGTACACACACACACACACACACACAGACTCATGTACACACACACACACACACAGACTCATGCGTACACACACACACACACACACTCGTGTACACACATACACACAGACTCATGTGTACACACACACACACACACACAGACTCATGTGTACACACACACACAGACTCATGTGTACACACACACACACACAGACTCATGTGTACACACACACACACACACACACAGACTCATGTGTACACACACACACACAGACTCATGTGTACACACACACACACACAGACCCATGTGTACACACACACACACAGACTCATGTGTACACACACACACACAGATTCGTGTACACACACACACACACACACAAATACACACAGACTCATGTGTACACACACACACACACACACACAGACTCATGTGTACACACACACACACAGACTCATGTGTACACACACACACACACACACACAGACTCGTGTACACACACACACACAGACTCATGTGTACACACACACACACACAGACTCATGTGTACACACACACACACACACACACACAGACTCATGTGTACACACACACACAGACTCATGTGTACACACACACACACAGACTCATGTGTACACACACACACACACACAGACTCATGTGTACACACACACACACAGACTCATGTGTACACACACACACACACAGACTCATGTGTACACACACACACACACAGACCCATGTGTACACACACACACACAGACTCATGTGTACACACACACACACACACACACAGATTCGTGTACACACACACACACACACACACAGACTTATGTGTACACACACACACACACACACAGACTCATGTGTACACACACACACACACAGACTCATGTGTACACAAACACACACAGACTCATGTGAACACGCACACACACACAGACTCATGTGTACACACACACACACAGACTCGTGTACACACACACACACACAGACTCGTGTACACACACACACAGACTCATGTGTACACACACACACAGACTCGTGTACACACACACAGACTCATGTGTACACACACACACACACACACACAGACACATGTGTACAAACACACACACACACAGACTCGTGTACACACACACACACACAGACTCGTGTACACACACACACAGACTCATGTGTACACACACACACACAGACTCGTGTACACACACACACAAACACAGACTCATGTGTACACACACACACACACACACACAGACTCATGTACACACACACACACACACTCATGCGTACACACACACACACACACACTCGTGTACACACATACACACAGACTCATGTGTACACACACACACACACACACAGACTCATGTGTACACACACACACAGACTCATGTGTACACACACACACACACAGACTCATGTGTACACACACACACACACACAGACTCATGTGTACACACACACACACACAGACTCATGTGTACACACACACACACACAGACACATGTGTACACACACACACACACAGACCCATGTGTACACACACACACACAGACTCATGTGTACACACACACACACAGATTCGTGTACACACACACACACACACACAAATACACACAGACTCATGTGTACACACACACACACACACACACAGACTCATGTGTACACACTCACACACAGACTCATGTGTACACACACACACACACAGACTCATGTGTACACACACACACACAGACTCATGTGTACACACACACACACACACACAGACTCGTGTACACACACACACACAGACTCATGTGTACACACACACACACACAGACTCATGTGTACACACACACACACACACACACACAGACTCATGTGTACACACACACACAGACTCATGTGTACACACACACACACAGACTCATGTGTACACACACACACACACACAGACTCATGTGTACACACACACACACACAGACCCATGTGTACACACACACACACAGACTCATGTGTACACACACACACACACACAGACTCATGTGTACACACACACACACACAGACCCATGTGTACACACACACACACAGACTCATGTGTACACACACACACACACACAGATTCGTGTACACACACACACACACACACACACAGACTCATGTGTACACACACACACACACACACAGACTCATGTGTACACACACACACACACAGACTCATGTGTACACACTCACACACAGACTCATGTGTACACACACACACACACAGACTCATGTGTACACACACACACACAGACTCGTGTGTACACACACACACACAGACTCGTGTACACACACACACACAGACTCATGTGTACACACACACACACACACACAGACTCATGTGTACACACACACACACACACACACACACAGACTCGTGTACACACACACACAGACTCATGTGTACACACACACACACACACAGACTCATGTGTACACACACACACAGACTCATGTGTACACACACACACACAGACTCATGTGTACACACACACACACACCGACTCATGTGTACACACACACACACAGACTCGTGTACACACACACACACACACAGACTCATGTGTACACACACACACACAGACTCATGTGTACACACACACACACACAGACTCATGTGTACACACACACACACACAGACTCATGTGTACACACACACACACACACAGAATCGTGTACACACACACACACACACACAGACTCATGTGTACACACACACACACACACACACACAGACTCATGGGTACACACACACACACACAGACTCATGTGTACACACACACACAGACTCGTGTACACACACACACAAACACAGACTCATGTGTACACACACACACACACACACAGACTCATGTACACACACACACAGACTCATGTGTACACACACACACACAGACTCATGTGTACACACACACACAGACTCGTGTACACACACACACACAGACTCATGTGTACACACACACACAGACTCATGTGTACACACACACACACACACACAGACTCGTGTACACACACACACACACACACAGACTCGTGTACACACACACACACACACAGACTCATGTGTACACACACACACACACACACACAGACTCGTGTACACACACACACACACACAGACTCGTGTACACACACACACACACACACACAGACTCGTGTACACACACACACACAAACACACACACAGACTCAAGTGTACACACACACACACACAGACTCGTGTACACACACACACACACACAGACTCATGTGTACACACACACACACACACACAGACTCGTGTACACACACACACACACAGACTCATGTGTACACACACACACACACACACACACAGACTCGTGTACACACACACACAGACTCGTGTACACACACACACACACACACACAGACTCATGTGTACACACACACACACACACACAGACTCGTGTACACACACACACACACACACAGACTCGTGTACACACACACACACACACACAGACTCATGTGTACACACACACACACACACACACACAGACTCGTGTACACACACACACACACCGACTCGTGTACACACACACACACAGACCCATGTGTACACACACACACACACACACAGACTCATGTGTACACACACACACAGACTCGTGTACACACACACACACACAGACTCGTGTACACACACACACACACATAGACTCATGTGTACACACACACACACACACACAGAATCGTGTACACACACACACACACACAGACTCATGTGTACACACACACACACACACAGACTCATGTGTACACACACACACACACACACAGACTCGTGTACACACACACACACACACAGACTCGTGTACACACACACACACACACAGACTCGTGTACACACACACACACACACAGACTCGTGTACACACACACACACAGACTCGTGTACACACACACACACACAGACTCATGTGTACACACACACACACACAGACTCGTGTACACACACACACACACACAGACTCGTGTACACACACACACACAGACTCGTGTACACACACACACACACAGACTCGTGTACACACACACACACACACACAGACTCATGTGTACACACACACACACACACACACACAGACTCGTGTACACACACACACACACACAGACTCATGTGTACACACACACACAGACTCGTGTACACACACACACACACACACAGACTCATGTGTACACACACACACACACACAGACTCGTGTACACACACACACACACACAGACTCGTGTACACACACACACAGACTCATGTGTACACACACACACACACACACAGACTCATGTGTACACACACACACAGACTCGTGTACACACACACACACACACAGACTCGTGTACACACACACACACACAGACTCGTGTACACACACACACACACAGACTCGTGTACACACACACACACAGACTCGTGTACACACACACACACACAGACTCATGTGTACACACACACACACACACACACAGACTCGTGTACACACACACACACACACAGACTCGTGTACACACACACACACACACAGACTCGTGTACACACACACACACAGACTCGTGTACACACACACACACACAGACTCATGTGTACACACACACACACACACAGACTCGTGTACACACACACACACACACAGACTCGTGTACACACACACACACAGACTCGTGTACACACACACACACACACACAGACTCATGTGTACACACACACACACACACACACAGACTCGTGTACACACACACACACACACACAGACTCATGTGTACACACACACACACACACACACAGACTCGTGTACACACACACACACACACAGACTCATGTGTACACACACACACAGACTCATGTGTACACACACACACACACAGACTCATGTGTACATACACACACACACACAGACTCGTGTACACACACACACAGACTCGTGTACACACACACACAGACTCGTGTACACACACACACACACACACACACAGACTCATGTGTACACACACACACACACACAGACTCATGTGTACACACACACACACACACACAGACTCGTGTACACACACACACACACAGACTCGTGTACACACACACACACACACACACAGACTCGTGTACACACACACACACAGACTCGTGTACACACACACACACACAGACTCGTGTACACACACACACACACACACACACACAGACTCATGTGTACACACACGCACACACACACACACACACAGACTCGTGTACACACACACACACAGACTCGTGTACACACACACAGACTCGTGTACACACACACACACACAGACTCATGTGTACACACACACACACACACACACACAGACTCATGTGTACACACACATACACACACACACAGACTCATGTGTACACACACACACACACACACAGACTCGTGTACACACACACACAGACTCGTGTACACACACACACACACACACACACACACAGACTCATGTACACACACACACACACACACAGACTCATGTGTACACACACACACACACAGACTCGTGTACACACACACACACACACACACACACTCGTGTACACACACACACACACAGACTCGTGTACACACACACACACACAGACTCATGTGTACACACACACACACACACAGACTCGTGTACACACACACACACACAAACTCGTGTACACACACACACACACAGACTCGTGTACACACACACACACACACACAGACTCGTGTACACACACACACACACACACAGACTCGTGTACACACACACACACAAAGACTCGTGTACACACACACACAGACTCGTGTACACACACACACACACACACACACACAGACTCATGTACACACACACACACACACACACAGACTCGTGTACACACACACACACAGACTCATGTGTACACACACACACACACAGACTCGTGTACACACACACACACACAGACTCATGTGTACACACACACACACACACAGACTCGTGTACACACACACACACAGACTCGTGTACACACACACACACACAGACTCGTGTACACACACACACACACACACACAGACTCGTGTACACACACACACACACACACACAGACTCGTGTACACACACACACACACAGACTCGTGTACACACACACACACACACAGACTCGTGTACACACACACACACACACACACAGACTCGTGTACACACACACACACACACACACACACACAGACTCGTGTACACACACACACACAAAGACTCGTGTACACACACACACACACACACAGACTCGTGTACACACACACACACACACACACACACAGACTCATGTACACACACACACACACACACACAGACTCGTGTACACACACACACACACACACAGACTCATGTGTACACACACACACACACAGACTCGTGTACACACACACACACACAGACTCATGTGTACACACACACACACACACAGACTCGTGTACACACACACACAGACTCATGTGTACACACACACACACACAGACTCGTGTACACACACACACACACACACACACACAGACTCGTGTACACACACACACACACACACAGACTCGTGTACACACACACACACACAGACTCGTGTACACACACACACACACACAGACTCGTGTACACACACACACACACACACACACAGACTTGTGTACACACACACACACACACACACACACACACACAGACTCGTGTACACACACACACACACACAGACTCATGTGTACACACACACACACACAGACTCGTGTACACACACACACACACACAGACTCATGTATACATGTATCTCTCCAGTCTTCTAACACGTTACAATCCACCACGCTCTTTAAGATCGCAAAATTCCGGACTTCTAGTAGTTCCCAGAATATCAAAGTCCACAAAAGGGGGTAGAGTGTTTTCGTATTTAGCTCCTAAACTTTGGAATAGTCTTCCTGACAGTGTTCAGGGCTCAGACACAGTCTCCCAGTTTAAATGTAGATTAAAGACTTATCTCTTTATCCTGGCAACACATCCCATAACCTTGTGCTCCAGTACATCTGATTAAATACACATTATCATCTAGTGCTGCTAATATTATGAACAGCAGCTACGCTAATTCCTTTCCACCTGTTCCTTTTTTTCTACCCATCCTGAGGCATCTGGAGATTGTACCAGCTCCAGTAGACAGAGGCCAACCCTGCGAGGATCCTGAGGCATCCAGAGATGGACCCGCTCCAGCTGGGTTCTGCTTCATGAGGATTTGGGTATATCAAAGCAACACTGCTGACCCTATGTGGACTTTGAGGATGACAACAACCTCCTAATAAATACACACACTAACATTTTATACCACACTGTAGACTGTACGTAACTGCAGAAAGGACATTGTTCATATCACACTCTTTGGTGTTTATAATGATTTATAATCACACTCTCCGGTCTCACCCAAATGAGGATGGGTTTCCCTTTTGAGTCTGGTTCCTCTCAACGTTTCTTCCTCATACCATCTAAGAGAGTTTTTTCCTTTTTTTTCCTTCTGGCTTGCTCACTAGGGATGATTTTGTCTAACATCTAGGACTTTTTGTATGTTTTTTGTTTCCTGTGTTCTATAAAGCTGCTTTGAGACAATGTTCATTGTTAAAAGTGCTATACAAATAAAATTGAATTGAATTGAATTGAATTGAATTGAACATGCTCTGTAAGCTGTCTGACAGCCACAGCTCCCGCAGTCAGATTTAACATTTAAAGACTCTCTCTGAAAGCTTCTCTCTCTCTCTCTCTCTCTCTCTCTCTCTCTCTCTGTATGTGTGTGTCCCTTTCTCTGGCGCCATTGTGTGTTTTCTGGCTGTTTCTGATCATTGAGGTTTGGCTTCATCTCATCCAGACAAAACTATGAATGAGTGTTTGCCTCTTGCTGTTATTATTCTATATTATTATTCTTTCTCTCTCTCTCTCTTTCTCTCTCTACATCTCTCTCTCTCTCTCTCTCTCTCCCTCTCTCTCACTTTGTCTCTCTTTCTCTCTCTCTCTGTCCGTCTCTCTCTGTCTCTCTCTCTCTCTCTCTCTCTCTGCCCATGCGCGGCGGAGAGGCAAGTGTGCAGTGTGGAGCGCATGAGAGCGGTTGGCGTTTTACCAATTTTTTGGCACTAAGTGCAATTTCTGTCCGGTTAATATCTCGGAACATTTATATACTTATTGTGTGTGTGTGTGTGTGTGTGTGTGTGTGTGTGAGTAGCGTGTCGGTGAAGCGTGGTTATGGCAGATCCGAACGCGAGGTTGTGTGAGAGTTTGACTCGCCGGCACGGTGTCCGTGTTGTGTGTCCAGCGAGTGTTGGAGAATGTTGTCTAGCAGACGGTAACGTGGTGGGGCATGAGAACATCTCTGCCTCCAGAATGAACAGTGCCATTGTGGTGTTTCTGAATAATGTTGAGAAAGTGAGAAATCTGATTCAGAAGGGTATTGTGATTAATAATGAGTCAGTACTGGTTTCTCCCCTCAGTTCCCCATCTAAAAGGTCATGTTGTCCAATGTCCCTCCTTTTATTTCTGATGAGGCTATTTCTAAAGAGCTGTCTCGCTACGGGCAAATTGTCTGCCCCATTAAGAGAATCCCCCTTGGTTGCAAATCCCCACTGGTGAAGCACTTGGTGTCTTTCAGGAGAATGGTGTTTATGGTCTTCAAAGAAGGTGTGGAGGAGCTGAATGCTGTTTTTAAATTCGCTGTTGAAGGCTTTGACTACAACATCTTTGTCTCTTCTGATGCTGATATTAAGTGTTTTAAACGTGGTAAAACTGGTCATCTTGCTTGGGCCTGCCCTGAGAGGCAGAGTGACCCCGGGGTTTCTGAGCGCCTGGGGCAGGATGCAGCTGAGTCGGCTGGGGTCGTTCCCCCTGCAGCTATTAGTGGCTGCTAAGGGCCCCGGAGCTGCTGCTGCACCAGACCCTAAAGAGAGTGAGCCCCAAGCCCAGCCTGCAGCCCAGAAGCCCACTGGAGCTACGCCCGCCTCAGAAAAGCCATGCTCGGCCAAACCGGCTGCAGAAGAGCCATGCTCGGCTCAACTGGACCGGGAGATGCTGTGCTCCACTGAGAAGAGCTCAGTGGGTTCTGGAGCAGTGCTGGAGCTGCCTGTGCTGGCAGAGGCAGGCACGGAGGTGCAGATCGACCGCCTGGAAACACCAGACACTACACCAGTGAAGGGGGACGGGGGAGACGTGGACATGGTGGATGAGCCCATTTTAACAAAAGGAAAAAGGAAGGTAAGGGACGGGGGAAGAAACAGGCAAAAAAAGACACAAAGGTGGAGGAATCAGATAGTGATGATTGCATGTCAGACTTTTAATGTTCGACTCTCAGGAGGAATAGGTCAATGTTGTTTATAGTGCAGAGGACATTAATTTTTAAGGAACACCAAATGGTAAAAAAAACATAGCATTAGAAGAGTTTTTCCCGGACCGTAAACAGTTTATTCATGATGTTAAGTTCTTCAGACGGGAAGGAGCATTTGTCAATGTGGAAATTTTCCGTCTGAAGAAACTGATAACGAGAATGAACAGGGAAAACTCTGACGATGACTGATGTGTGGGTTTTTTTTTTTTTAGAGTGGTTTTTACCCTCTGTTTAGTTTTATTTATTTTATTTATTTTAATGAAGGGTATTAACATTGTGAGTTTAAATATTAATGTAGCAGGAGAGCAGAATAAGAGAGCTAAGCTGTATGAAATTTTAAAGCAGAAGCACATTGACGTTGCCATGCTGCAGGAAACCCACAGCGATACCAGCAATGCTGCTGATTGGGTGAAGGAGTGGGATGGGTTGGTGATTTTAAGCCATAACACAACGCTCAGTGGTGGAGTCGCCTTGCTCTTTACTCACAGTTTTATTCCCTGTTCTTATTCAGTTGAAGAGATTTTAAATTGGAGGCTTTTAAAAGTGAAAACTTTATGAGAATGAGGTTTTAGTTTTTATCTGTGTGTACACTCCCACCAGTGCAGTGGAGAGGATGATGTTTTTAGACACACTGAACAATGTTATTGCTGACTGCAACACTGCAGAGATTTTAATTCTGGGTGGTGATTTTAACTGTACTACAGATAATTTAGATCAGAACCACACAGAACCTCACATGGCTTCCCGTAAGCGTCTGTGGGAGATGATGGACGCCCATGAGCTAAGTGACATATGGAGAACTTTTAATAAGAAAAAGAGACAGTACACATGGGCCCATGCCATAGACAACACACTCTCCCTGGTGAGATTAGATCGCTTTTATGGTTTTAAACATTTTTTACAAAGTGTTTTATTGTTCCAGTAGGTATCTCTGACCACAGTATGGTACAGTGTACTATCACTAAAGAGAAGGTTAAACCTAGGAGTGCCTACTGGCATTTTAACACTGCACTTTTAGAAGATGCTAATTTTAAAGAGTCTTTTACTTATTTATGGAATTGTTTTAAACATGAGAAGGCAGCTTTTAGTTCACTTCAGCTGTGGTGGGATGTGACAAAAACACAAATCAAAGAATTCTGTCAACAGTACACTCTTAACGTCACAAGAGACATTGTTAGATCTCTGAAAGCTCTGGAGATAGAAATAGTGGAACTCCAGCATTTGGAGGCCACCGGAAATCGAGGGCATGTTGAAGCCCTCAAATGTAAAAAAGCCAAAATGAACGACCTGTTAGACATTACAGCACAGGGGGCGCTGGTCTGCTCACGCTTTAAAAGCGCTGTAGAGATGGATGCTCCTTCGAAGTTCTTCTTCAGTTTAGAGCAAAAGAATGAACAGAAAAGATTTATACATGCTGTGCAAACAGAATCAGGGGATCTCTTATCTGAGCCCACTGAAATTCACCAGCAGACAGTAAGCTTCTACTCGAAGCTGTACAGCAGTGAGTGGTCAGGGGCACAAGTGGTGGAGGACAGCTTCCTCATGGACCTGCCAAAGCTCTCTGAGCAAGTCGCCAGAGAGCTGGACAGGGAGCACACGCTGGAGGAGGTTCATGAGGCTCTCCAGGGGATGGAGAATGGACGGGGGTCAGGTATAGACGGTCTCCCTTGCGAGTTCTACAGGGCATTCTGGGCTGTCATAGGGCAGGACGTGCTAGATGTCCTACGGGACAGCGTGCGGAGAGGTGAACTCCCGTTGAGCTGCAGGAGGGCCGTCCTGACCCTGCTACTGAAGAAGCCACCTGAAAAACTGGTGCCCGGTCTCACTACTGTGCACTGACTGCAAGCTGCTCTCAAAAGCATTAGCTTCGAGACTGACTAAGGTAATGGAGCAGCTCATTCACCAGGACCAGACGTACTGTGTGCCTGATAGGTCCATAATCAATCACGTGTATTTAATTCATAACATTTTGGACGTCTCCAGGCTATTGTGCTTAAATACTGGTCTGAATTCTCTAGATCAGGAAAAGGCTTTTGACCGGGTCGAACATGAATATTTGTGGAAGGTGCTGGAAGCCTTTGGGTTCAACCCAGGTTTTATAGCCATGATCAGGGTGTTGTACAGAGACATTGAGAGTGTACTGAAGGTTAACGGTGGTTTATGTGCTCCTTTTAGAGTGTACAGAGGGATCAGGCAGGGCTGTTCCCTCTCTGGAATGTTGTACTCTCTAGCTATTGAACCTCTTTTAATCAAGTTAAGAAGTAATCTCTCTGGTTTTAATATTCCACATGCTAATGCCTCAATATGTTTATCAGCTTATGCAGATGATCTGGTAGTGATGATAAACACACAAAATGATGTCAATGTTTTAACTGATATTTTAAATGACTTTCAGATTTTATCCTCTGCCAAAGTTAACTGGTCTAAAAGTGAAGCCATTTTAGTTGGGGAGTGGGAAGGTGGGCAACCGTCACTACCAGGAGGCTTAGTGTGGAAAAGAGGTGGTTTTAAATACTTGGGTGTCTACCTGGTGAACAATGACTTTTTAAACAAAAACTGTGAGGGCTCTGTAGAACATGTGAAGGGCAGACTGAGCAGGTGGAATCGGCTGGTCCCAAAGATGTCCTACAGGGGGAGAACGCTGGTCCTCAACAACCTCGCCGCGTCGTCCCTCTGGCACAAGCTGGCATGCGTGGATCCGCCGCCGAACATGCTAGCAAACATCCAGGCCCTGCTGGTGGATTCTTACCAAGTTTTTACCGTGGAATTTTTAAAATCTGGAACTGTTTTAAGAAACAGAACATGGGCTGCAGAACGCTACACTGGCTGCTGGAGGAACCTCTGGTGTATGGCGGGTGACTGGACATCTCCAGTGTGACCGTCCCTGCACTGTCCAGAACTCAAATCTCCTCAGGGATTATAACGCTCCGGGAGCTTGTGAACATCGCGGGGTCGGACTTGTCGAGGTCGGAGGACCTGGCAGCGCGTATGGGACTGCGGTCCCTGCATGTTGTCAATCAGCTCCTACACCGCTGGAGATCTGCATTGACATCAGAGGAGCGTGTTCAGCTCATGGACTGTCGTCATACAGAGGCTGGTCCTGCAGAGGACGAACCCTTTCCCCAGCTGAACATCGCTCCTGACCACTCCTGACCTCGACGGGTGTGCAGGCCCCCTCCTGGAGTGCCGGGGTGAAGGGGAGATGGACTTTGGGTCAGTGTCGGGGAAGCTGCTCTACAGAGCGTGTGTAAAGGTTTTAAATAAGAAGAAGCTGAGTGGGAGGGTGGACACCCCATGGAGAAGTGTACATGGTTTTACTGATGATTTTAAACCAGAGTGGACGCACTGTATAAACCACCGTTAACTAAAAAAGCTGCCGACCTCCAATGGAGGATTTTACACTGTATTATCTCTGTGAACTCTTTTATTTCTGTTTTAAATCCTGATATTGCACATGATTGTCCTTTTTGTTCACAGAGAGAAACAGTTTTTCATGCTTTTATTCACTGCTCCAGATTACTTCCACTGTTTGTGTTTTTACGGAGCATTTTAAGGTCTTTTAATGTTGTTTTTACTTTTCAGTGTTTTATTTTTGGTTTTAAGTTCAGGAAACACCGGTTCAGGTGCCAACTGATTAATTTTATATTTGGTCAGGCAAAAATGGTGATATACCTGAGCCAGAAAAAACGAATTGCACAAAATACTGACTGTGAAGGCATAAGAATTCTGAAAAGGCTGATAAATAAAGAATTTTAATTGATTTTAATTTTTATAAAAGTATGAATGAGTTGGATGTGTTTAGATGTGTGTGGTGTTGGGAGAATGCTTTGTGCTCTGTAGCAGAAGGGAAACTTAACTTTGCAGCAGAACTAAACTAATCATCACCTGTGTTTAAACTCATTTATTGACATTATTTTAATACGTATTTATTCATTCATTTATTTATTTATTTATTAAGTCACTGTGAATCCTATATGTGACTTGTGAAAATAAAAGATGCGTAAAAAGTCAAAGTTTCTCTCTCGCCGTCTCTCTCTCTCTCTCTCTCTCTCTCTATGTCTCTCTCTCTCTCTTTCACTCTCTCTCTCTCTCTCTCTCTCCCCGTCTCTCTCTCTCTTTCTCACTCTCTCTTTCTGTCTCTCTCTCTCTCTCTCTCTCTCTCTTTCCGTCTCTCTCTCTCTCTCTCTCTCTCTCTCTCGCTCCCTCTCTCTCTGTATGTGAGTGTGTGATGAGGGTTAAGGGTTTGTGAGTTATGCCTTTATTTTTGTAATTAATGTGACTCCACACTAAAACATAAAAAAGATTGCACTCTGTGACTCAAAACCACAAAAATGTGTTTAATGGAACAAAAGAATTTCGATGGAAATGCTTCTGCACTGAGCGCTCCAATCACGCCAATTAAATAACATAAAAAAGATGTCCAGAGCAAACAGGAAATATATACACTGTTGTGTTTTCTTACATTGAAAGTTCACTAAAATCTTGTAAAGGAACTGGGAGGATATTTACAGTAACATTACATGGTTACAAATATTATAGTGTTTATATATTACACCTGAGTGCTGAGTTCTGGACAATGATTGGTCAGGAGGTGTAGATGAATTTCTATTACAGCAGCTCTGACAGTAGCACAGTACGGGTTTATATTAATGCTCTTCTTCCAATTTTAAAAATATGTAGTCCTTTTCTGTAAGGAGACTCCAGTGTCAGTGCTGTGTATCAGTGTGTGTGTGTATGTTGTGTGTGTGTGTGTGTGTGTTGTGTGTGTGTGTTGTGTGTGTGTGTGTGTGTGTGTGTGTATCAGTCAGAGCTGAAGCTGGGGCTTGAAGACATGCAAATGGTACAATGACAATAAACATCTATTCTATTCTATTCTATTCTATTCTACAACACTAAATATAAATATAAATGGATAAAATTGCTCTGGTGTAAGAGGAATAAACCACTTGCTGTTATACAGGAACTCCATCACTTCACACTGTCAGGGTTTTATTTTCCTGATTGATGTAATATACTTTATCTTTCAGCTACTGTCTCATTTTAATCACTCTTCAGCAACACGTAACAGCATTACACTTCTGTAACTTCTCATTGCTACAGTAAATATTAGCTACGACTGTTCTCTGAGAGCCGAGTGACAGTCCAGTCCTCCATGTTTTTAACACGTATAATGTAAACACTTAGCCTTGGCATCAGACACATGCAGCAGATGTGTTTTCCAGTGTGAGGAGCCTACAAAGCCAGCTGATGGAATAGAGGTAATAATTTAAAGTGTTCCTGATAAGCATGAAAGGAATACAGTGCTGATGAATTGTACTGCTGATTATCTGCACATGCCTGGTGAAGAATGACAGAACTTTCCTGGAAGAAATATTTTGATATTGGACTCACATTTTTGCATCTGTGCATGTGTGTGTGTGTGTGTGTGTGTGTGCGTGTGTGAGGATCACTATCTTTTTTTGTGCATGTTGGAAGGTTTAGCCATTATATTTGATTTCTTGCTGACTCTAGAGGAAAACTGGAACTCATTTTGGTCTGGAGCTGGAGCCAGACACTGAGACCGGCAGAAAGAAAAAAACTTAAAGCTCTTTAATAGCCCTTTATTAAGTAATGTATCTATAATAAGGGCATTAAAAACCCTGATATAAGGAGACAGAAAAGTCTGGCAAGAAATCAGCAGAATTGATGGATACAAATCATGTTCAGATAATCTTTGTAGCTTTTATACAAAATGGTCAGCGCTTTTATAAATGAGTATCACGGCCTTCTGAGGGATTAACCCCTTAAGTTTAGAAATGAGGAAGCATCCGGGAACAATCACAAAATGAATAAAATGATCTATCTATCCTGGGATCTAGGGTCTGGGGTCTGGAGTCTAGGGTCTGGGATGTGGGGTCTCGGCTCTGGGGTCATGAAGTCTGGGATCTGGGGTCTAGGATTTAGGGTTTGGGGTCTGGGGTCTGGGGTTTCAGGGCAGACTCTGGGTCCACTACCAACATGAACAGGACACAGAGTTTACTGAAGAGAACGACTTTCCTTCTCTCATCATTCTTACTCTAAATGGTGTCCTAGGCTTTGAGTGACCGATCCATTCAGTAAACTAGTTTCTTAGGCAACTATATGGCAACTATTAATTTATCTCCAATTTTTTTGACTGAAAATAATACAAAATGTATGCTAAAACAATTCAAAAACTATCCCCCTTAAAAAACTTTTTAGAATTTTTTTGTATATTTTTATTTCGTGAACTAATTTAAGTAATAAAAATAAGGAAAAAAAATCTTTGATGTAAATACAATAATTCATGCAGTACAGTGTTAACTAGCCTCACAAAGGCCTTCATTTTATTTCCCAGCTTTCCTCTTTTTTAGAATATTAATATTTGGTTTATTGTTTTGTTAGATGTCTATTTCTCTGGTTGCTGGTTCCTTGATTTCTCAGCCCCTACTTTAACTGGTAATTGACCAGTTCCTAACAGTTTCCTGTTACTTTAACGTTTCTATTCTGTTATGCTTTCGTTTATTTCCTGTTTCTCTGCAGCATCTCCACCATCCTGTACCTTCACCAGGCTGAGAAAAGCTTACTTTCACTAGCTACAAAAAGAACAGGAGTACATCCATGTTATAAAATTCTGAATGTACAATTTAGAATTAACATCTCACACACACACACACACACACAGACAGACATACACACACACACACAGACACACACACACACACTCTAGGCTCTGTGTGTGTGTGTGTGTGTGTGTGTGTGTGATTGTCTGTTAACTCTAGGCTCTGTGTGTGTGTGTGTGTGTGTGTGTGTGTGTGTGTGTGTGTGTGTGATTGTCTGTTAACTCTAGGCTCTGTGTGTGTGTGTGTGTGTGATTGTCTGTTAACTCTAGGCTCTGTGTGTGTGTGTGTGTGTGTGTGTGATTGTCTGTTAACTCTAGGCTCTGTGTGTGTGTGTGTGTGTGTGTGATTGTCTGTTAACTCTAGGCTCTGTGTGTGTGTGTGTGTGATTGTCTGTTAACTCTAGGCTCTGTGTGTGTGTGTGTGTGTGTGTGATTGTCTGTTAACTCTAGGCTCTGTGTGTGTGTGTGTGTGTGTGATTGTTAACTCTAGGCTCTGTGTGTGTGTGTGTGTGTGTGTGTGATTGTCTGTTAACTCTAGGCTCTGTGTGTGTGTGTGTGTGTGTGTGTGATTGTCTGTTAACTCTAGGCTCTGTGTGTGTGTGTGTGTGTGTGTGATTGTCTGTTAACTCTAGGCTCTGTGTGTGTGTGTGTGTGTGTGTGTGTGTGTGTGATTGTCTGTTAACTCTAGGCTCTGTGTGTGTGTGTGTGTGTGTGTGATTGTCTGTTAACTCTAGGCTCTGTGTGTGTGTGTGTGTGTGTGTGTGTGTGATTGTTAACTCTAGGCTCTGTGTGTGTGTGTGTGTGTGTGTGTGTGATTGTCTGTGTGGTGTTTTGGGAATCTAGTGGGCACTAGTCCAGTAATAACTAACCATGTGTTTGCGTGTTTGTGCGTGTTTGTGTGTGTGTGTGTGCGTAGAGATGGTCTATCTTTAATTGTAAAGGGTTTGTCAGCCTCTAGTGGTCAATTAAATGTAAAACATTATTCTTTCTGTGTTTTGCTGCTTCGTCTCTACTTCTGTTCTGGTCACCAAAACTGCAGGTTTTATTAAAAACACTGAAAGAGCTGAAACATTTCTATTTGTTTACAGAGTTTAAGGGCAGCAGTAGAATTAGGTATAGCAGAAGATTAATTAGAATTATTTGGATGGAAGGTCATAAGGATAGTGTGTGTGCGACAAGACAACTGTATAGAAATAGTGTATAGAAATAGTGTATAGAAATCACAAATAAAACATGATTCATCTATAGATATCTGTAAACTCTCCCCTTTCTCAGATCCCTCCCCTTTCTCTTTACCCATGTAGCTAGACTCTTCTACATATTTTACATGAATTCAGAACTAACTGCAGAAACTGGGATGATTCACCTGAGTCACTGAAACCACAGACGCTGATTTTTTCCAGGTGCTTGACTGGATCTAGCTGAGATACCTGGCTTCCTATATCTAGCTCTGAGGTCATCAACTGAGGGACATGCAGACGCAGCATCTGACCAACCGAGAATGTCAAGGAAGTAACTGAGAGAGAGTAAAGAAAGTCCTGATTTTATCTGCGGAACACTCTCCATCCATCCCTCAATTCCTCCATCCATCCTCCATTCCCTCTGAAAACATTTTCAATACTATCTGGACAAGGTCACTCACAGGATGTGACCTTCACTCCCTCGGTCGCTCTTCAGACACCTCCAACACAAACACTCTCGCTGCCCAGACAGCAGAGAACCGGGTTTAGGATTATAAACGCAGTATATTATAATATTTATTCAACAATGTCAACAACTTCACATCATGGAACAGTCCATCACTCACACACACACACACACACACACAGGGTGAGTGGACAGACAGACAGTCGCACAGCAGACGCCAGGGATAATGGAACGCAAGCCCCCCTCAGCATTCATCCACTCCACTCTCACACACACACACACACACACACACATATCCTTTGATCCCCCGACATTGGGTTTGCACTCATTTGTAACTCGTATTTCTTTCTCTCCCCTTCTATGTGTGTGTGTATAGGTGTATTTGGGGGGGGGGTTGAAATGGGAATTTTGTTTCCATAAAATATCCAGATGATAAAAGATCCCGCTGAGTCCTGGATCAGGCCTCACAATCCAGGGATTTGAGACACAGAGGTTTGAGCTTTAACATTAAAGCTGTGTGTGTGTGTGTGTGTGTGTGTGTGTGTGAGAGAGAGAGAGAGAGAGAGAGAGAGAGAGAGAGAGAGAGAGAGAGAGAGAGAGAGAGACAGAGAGAGAGAGAGAGAGAGACAGAGAGAGAGAGTGCATTAATATATTATATTTGATATTACACAGTTCTGTAAATGAAAGCATAGTTCTGGATTTCTGTAGTTCCATGTTCTACTACAGAACCCTGGTTCTGATATCCAAGGTGTTGTTCTACAATCTTCTATACAGTTCTCTAGTTATCTGTTGGGACTCTAAATTTCTCTTTGGAGTTCTAGAGTCAACAGTTTCCTATATTCTAAGTGCTACTACAGAATCCGTGATGGGGTTCTGGTATTCTACGGTATGTGCTATTCTGTAAGCCTAGGTGTTGTTCTAGAATCTTTTCTAGAGCTCTGCAATCATCTCTGTTGCTCTGGATTACTCAGTGGAGTTCTAGAAGCAACTACTGTCCGATCTGCTGTTAGAGAATCCATGATGTGGTTCTGCGATCCTAGCTGCAGCTCTAGAAGCATCTATGTATGTGACTATATATATACAGTGAGGTAAAAAATGATTTGATCCCCTGCTGATTTTGTACGTTTGTCCACTGACACAGAAATGACCAGTCTGTAATTTTAATGGTAGGTTTATCTGAACAGTGAGAGACAGAATAACAACAAAAAAATCCAGAAAAACACATTTCAGAAAAGTTCTACATTGATTTGCATTTTATTGAGTGAAATAAGTATTTGATCCCCAATCAATCAGAAAGATTTCTGGCTCCCAGGTGTCTTTTATACAGGTAAGGAGCTGAGATTACAGTAGGAGCACTCTCTGGGAGTGCTCTTAATCTCAGCTCATTAACTGTATGAAAGACACCTGTCCACAGAAGGAAGCAATCAATCAGATTCCAAACTCTCCATCATGGTCAAGACCAAAGAGCTGTCCATGGATGTCAGGGACAAGATTGTAGACCTACACAGGGCTGGAATGAGCTACAAGACCATCGCCAAGCAGCTTGGTGAGAAGGTGACAACAGTTGGTGCGATTATTCCCAAATGGAAGAAACACAAAAGGACTGTCGATCTTCCTCGGTCTGGGGCTCCATGCAAGATCTCACCTCATGGAGTTTCAATGATCATGAGAACGGCGAGGCATCAGCCCAGAATTACACTGGAGGATTTTGTCAGTGATCTCAAGACAGCTGGGACCACAGTCACCAAGAAAACAATTGGTAACACACTACGCCGTGAAAGACTGAAATCCAGTAGCGCCCGCAACGTCCCCCTGCTAAAGAAATCACATGTACAGGACCATCTGAAGTTTGCCAGTGAACATCTGAATGATTCAGAGGAGAACTGGGTGAAAGGGTTTTGGTCAAATGAGACCAAAATCCAGCTCTTTGGCATCAACTCAACTCGCCGTGTTTGGAGGAGGAGGAATGCTGCCTATGACCCCAAGAAGACCATCCCCACTGTCAAACATGGAGGTGGAAACATTATGCTTTGGGGGTGTTTTTCTGCTAAGGGGACAAGACAACCACACCGCATCAAAGGGACGATGGGCGGAGCCATGGACCGTCAAATCTTGAGTGAGAACCTCCTTCCCTCAGCCAGGACATTGAAAATGGGTCGTGGATGCAGAGAGGAGTGGGCCCAAATTCCTTGAGATGTGAGATGTGTGCAAACCTGGTGGCCAACTACAAGAAATGTCTGACGTCTGTGATTGTCAACAAGGGTTTGGCACCAAGTACTAAGTCATGTTCTGCAAAGGGGTCAAATACTTATTTCACTCAATAAAATGCAGATCAATGTAGAACTTTTCTGAAATGTGTTTTTCTGGATTTTTTTGTTGTTATTCTGTCTCTCACTGTTCAGATAAACCTACCATTAAAATTACAGACTGATCATTTCTTTGTCAGTGGGCAAACGTACAAAATCAGCAGGGGATCAAATCATTTTTTCCCTCACTGTATATACATACACTACCAGTCAAAAGTTTGGACACACCTTTTAATTCAATGTTTTTTGTTTAGGGATTCATTTTCTACATTCTAGAACAATCCTGGAGATTTCAAAACTATGAAATAACACACATGGACTTCAGTAATCCATATGTAATGACAACAAAAACCAGTCAGTTGTTATTTTAAGACACGAAGGTCAGGTGTTCTGGAATAGTTCTTGTAAGAACAGTATTGTCAAGTGCATTTGCAAAACCCATCAAGCACCATGATGAAACTGTCTCACATGAAGACCATCCCAGTAAAGCAAGACCAAAACTGACCTCTGCTGCAGAGGAGAAGTTCATTTAGAGTGACCAGCCTCAGAAATCACCAATTAACAGCACCTCAGATTAGAGGCGTTATGAAGGCTTTACAGAGCATCAGTAGCAGACATATCTCAATATCAACTGTTCAAAGGACATTATTGTGGATTTCGGCCGCCTTCAGCATTGTTTTACAATGTAGAAAGAAATAAACATCAGGAAAGACCATGGAATTAGAAGGTGTGTCCAAACTTTTCACTGGTAGTGTATATATACATATATATAAACATAGGGGTGGTACAGTCCTGTGTGTTGTAGTCGAAATGATTAGCAGAGATCTGGAATTCTGGGATCCTATGTGCTGTTAGAAACTTGTCTGTAGTCACATGTTCTTCCAGAATTTACAGTATGGCAGTCTGTGTTAAACCCTAGACAGGTTTGTGAAGAAGGAAGGCAAACGTATCTTTCGTGTGTGTGTGTGTGTTCATAATAAGGTTTTGTGCATGAGAGTTTCCATGATGTGTGTGTTTCATTGTCTGTGTTTTATAGTGGAATGGTTAAGCGCTCTAAAGTTAGCATCAGAGGAGCCACGATTCACGGAAATGTACGTAGGTACACCATGTGCACAACTGTGTGTGTGTGTGTGTGTGTGTGTGTGTGTGCGTGCACAGACAGGACTAAATGCACTTCATTCTTTTCTTAATGGGAGCTTGTGTGTGTGTGTGTGTGTGTGTCTGTGTGTTGGGGGGTTAGAAAGCCGACAGCCCAGAATATCTCTGTTTCCTGGACAAGAGTACACGTACACACACACACACACACATTCTCCTAAGCTACTAATTATTTGATAGCATTTGAACCCAGGTTCGATTATCAGTCAAATGAGTAAAATAAGAAGAACCTTGAGGATTCCATGTCCATACCAGGGAGATTCTGTAACAGCACATAGAATAATAGAAACTCCACGGACAATTCTAAAACTTCAGTCTGGAAATGAATTCTAGAGCAGCAATCAAGATCTAGAAGGTCATCAAATATTCCAGAACAACTCACAGGATTGCAGGATTGTACCAACATTCCATACCAGCGCATAAAATCATAGACATTTTAGCTCCACACTGTTTACAACAAATCTAGATCAGAGACTCTAAGTACACGTCACGGATTAAAGCATCATGATGATGATTTGGCAACCAAGTTGAGGTTTATAGAGCCACATGAACGAGAGTTTTTGGTTAATATAATATTTGTTTTGGATTTTAGGTTCCTAAGTTTCTCTGTGAAGTTTTAGAATCATCAATGCAGCTCTAGAGGTCTTTAGAATATTTTATATGGCTCCATAGACACCTTGGTCACTCTGAAACTCTCTGGGTGTCCTACGCTTCTAAGCACTCTTCTGGAATAATACTGTGAAGTACGATCTTCAGAGCAGTTATGTAATCCAAGCTGATGTTCCAGAACCTTCTTTATATTATTAAAGTCCTCTGTGCTGCTCTAACGTTCTGGGGTTTTAATAACCCTTCATAAACCTTCAGACAGCTCTGTAGTCCTGGGTGCTCTTCAGTGCAGTTCTGTAATCTTAGATGAGACTCTAGAATGTTCTAATCAGTTTTATAAGTCTTACTGCATTTCTAGGTTCTTGGTAAATTTGTGAGCTATAATATATGGTACTGTAATTCTCTGTAATTGTACTAGAATATTCTGTATGGTTCTGCAATCATCTCTTTCCTGCTCTAGAATCCTCATATGCATTCTATAATCATGTGTGCTGTATTATAATCCTTCATACGGTTTTGAATGTATAGGTTGTATAATGTACAGCCGTTTTTGATGCTCTAGAATTGTTCTAGAATCTTCAGAACAGTTCTACAATCCTTATCTTCTACTGCTTCTGTATACAGTGCAATGCCACGAGAGTTTAGAGTATAGTATGAAATCTCTGCAACCGATGATAAATTTGATAAATAAACGCAGGCCCTTCTGGAAAGCGTTATTCCAGGTGACATCAGGAGTGAAAGTTTTTTATTCTTTCAGAGTTAGCAGGACTATCTGGCGCTGGTCTGATGACATCACTCTGCTACATTTAACTGAACAGTAGCTGATGGAAACACACAACAGTTCACATTTTCTTTCCTCCTGGGTTCCCACCTGCTGTCCGATCCATCACCAGCTGTCAACAAGGCTCCTACTATACACACACACACACACACGCACACACACACACACACACACACACACACACACACTAGTGAAGAAGTAACTGATTGGTTCCTGCTGATTGCTCGATGATGTCATGTCCAAGTCATTTATTTCTATTCATCTGCACTATAGAGTGTGAGGAAATTGCGCACATACACACACACACACACACTCATGGGGGTGCACACATTCCAGCCTCACATTTCACTCTTCTGTTAATGAATGAATAGTGTTACCATGACAACTTGCTAAAAGCTAAGAGATTAAGAGCTGAGGGAAAGAAATTACAAAGAGACAGAGAGACTATGTGTGTGTGTGTGTGTGTGTTTGATTTTCTTTAATTTATTTTTATTATATTGTGTTACTGTATAAACTCAACTATCTGAGTGCTAAAATTACCATAGAGAACATTATACACTGAAAGAGCACATGTTTTCACACACACACACACACACACACACACACACACACAGTATTTGCAGTGGCTGTTTGTAAGCATATGAAGGGCTGCATTCTTTAGCCATGGTACCAACAGCCAGTCCATACACACACACACACACACACACACACACAGTCAGTTTATTAAAAACAAGATAGTGGCTCTCTCAAAACTGGCCCCATGGCTGCAGTTTCACAGCACACACTGTTTTCCACCTTAAATGGATGTAATGATATCAGTCCATCTTAAAAGAGCTCTAGTATTAAACATTGATATGAAACATGCCACCGTTTCCAACACGCTACAGCATCATACGAGCCGCTGGATGAAACACACATGTTTATGCATTTTTCTGGAATATTCAGCACTAAAAGTAGCAATCAAGAAAGGATGATAATTATGCTAATCTACTTAAATAAAGGAATTATAAAAGTTGAGCTTAATAGAGCTGTGGTTAAAGTAGATTTATGTTCATTAGCATAACACACACACACACACACACACTTGTAATGCCAGTGTTTAAAATTCATTCCACTTAAGTCTATACTGAAATCACAAACTGTTGCTTGAATCAAACGTCACTTTTTTTTTTACTTCAAATTAATTGTATTATTTTCAATTAATCAATTAATCAAAATGATCC
This sequence comes from Hemibagrus wyckioides, assembly GCF_019097595.1. Taxonomy (NCBI): domain Eukaryota; kingdom Metazoa; phylum Chordata; class Actinopteri; order Siluriformes; family Bagridae; genus Hemibagrus; species Hemibagrus wyckioides. Next base: position 34,464,237 of record NC_080710.1, on the reverse strand, counting down.
AACTATTTGACATTCAGCTCGGTACGCAACAAGAAGAGGTTATTCCAGTCCACTTTAACAAATCAGCAACCTCTACCTAATTAAAGCAGAACATTCTAACACACACACACACACAGCTACACCCCCATTCAGAGCCCTTAACACTCTACATATGTAATGAGTATTTTACACTGTTGCCACTGGCAACCACCACAGCTATTGAAAAACTCTCACACTTCCCCTTTGTGTGTGTGTGTGTGTGTGTGTGTGTGTGCGTGTGCGTGTGTGAGATGTAGGGGGGGCGAAATCTACACAAAGAGGTGAAGGAGAGCAGGTCTGTGAGTGAGAGTTTGTTTTGTGCAATACCGCCACCTTGTGTTCAGTCGTGTATATGACACATGTGGACTACAACACTGTGGCCTCTACCACTGACTGATGGACAATGTATGTTTGTGTTAAATCTGCCCATAGAAAAAAATAACTATCTAGGTGCCTCTTCAAAAACCTTTAGATCATCACATGTTCCAGAATCAAGACCAAGACCAACTGAGAATCATCAATCTCCAGAATTTACTCCATAACTCAGATACGGTTCCTGCATTACATCATATTCTTCCCCCACAATAAAAGTGGTAGATGACTCAAAATGAATCAGAGTGACTGACAGTTGTGTAGGTGTTCTGACCGCTCCAATATTACCAATATACCAATATTACCTACCACCCCCATACACACACACACACACACAATCCACATTAGTAAACATCTCGACTGAATTGTCCTGCTTGTGCCAGTGTGGAGGAGAAAGTTTTCATCTAATAATGGCTCACTGACTGTTTTTGACCAAAAGAAGTTTAAATTGATCTTCGTTATTATTTTTATCTAACACTTTCCATGTCATTTTAATGGTAATGATAATGATCCACAATGCAACAGTACCTAGTATCTCCTACTACATTGACCAATACACATACACACACACACACAACAGTCAAGTGTTATTCCACAGATATTTTATATACATATACAGCGGGTAAAATAAGTACTGAACATGTCACTATTTGTCTCAGTAAATATATTTCTAAAGGTGCTACTGACATGAACTCTTCACCAGATGTTGGTAACAGCCCATGCAATCCACACATGAAAGAAATCAAACCATAGATATCCATAAATGAAGTTCTGTGTAATAATGTGAAATGACACGGGGGAAAAAGTATTGAACACATGAAGAAAGGGATGTGCAAAAACGCATGGAAAGCCAAGACACCAGCTGAAATCAATCAGTAATCAGAAAGCAGTCCTGCCCACTGGTCAGTGCATATTTATATCAGCTGCTTCAGTCACAAATGATGATCTATAAAAAGGAGTCTCTTTACCAGGGGGTTACACAAGAAACATCTCATGATGGGTAAAAGCAAAGAGCTCTCTCAAGACCTTCACAACCTTATTGTTGCAAAACATTCTGATGGTATTGTTCACAGAAGGATTTCAAAATCTCTGAATGTTCCAGTGAGCACTGTTGGGGCCATAATCCGGAAGTGGAAAGAACATAATTTCACCATAAACCGGCCACACCCAGGTGCTCCTCGCAAGATTTCTGACAGAGGAGTGAAAAGAATGATCAGAAGAGTTGTCCAAGAGACAAAGAGCACTTGAGGAGAGCTTCAGAAACACCTGGAATTAGCAGAATTGTTTCAAAGAAAACAATAATTAATGCACTCAGCCACCATGGCATGTATGGACGCTATTGTGCAAAAATTCAGTAGCAGCAGTTGAGGTAGTGCAAGTAAAGATAAACAAAGACATAGCAGCGGATAAAATATTAACAAGGGTTGAGGTAGTGCAATAAGTAATGAACAATATAAGTCTGTTCACACAGGTGAGAGTGTGTGTGTGTGTGTGTGTCTGAGTGAGAAAGAGAGAGAGAGAGAGAGAGAGAGAGAGAGAGAGACTTTTGTACAGTTCATTCCTGGGTGTTGAGGAGCCTGATGACTTGAGGGAAGAAACTGTTACACAGTCTGGTTGTGAGGCCTGAATGCTGTGAGATGTGTGTGAGGGGTGTGTGGGGTGTGTGGGGTGTATGGGGTGTGTAAAAGTGTGTGTGAGGGGTGTGTAAGAGTGTGTGTGAGGGGTGTGTGGGGTGTGTAAGAGTGTGTGTGAGGGATGTGTAAGAGTGTGTGTAAGAGTATGTGTGAGGTGTGTGTGGGGTGTGTAAGAGTGTGTGTGAGGTGTGTGTGGGGTGTGTAAGAGCGTGTGTGAGGTGTGTGTGGGGTGTGTAAGAGTGTGTGTGAGGGGTATGTAAGAGTGTGTGTGAGGGATGTGTGGGGTGTGTAAGAGTGTGTGTGAGGGGTGTGTGGGGTGTGTAAGAGCGTGTGTGAGGTGTGTGTGGGGTGTGTAAGAGTGTGTGTGAGGGGTGTGTGGGGTGTGTAAGAGTGTGTGTCAGGGGTGTGTGGGGTGTGTAAGAGTGTGTGTGAGGTGTGTGTGGGGTGTGTGTGAGGGGTGTGTAAGAGTGTGTGTGTGTGGGGTGTGTAAGAGTGTGTGTGGGGTGTGTGGGGTGTGTGTGAGGGGTGTGTAAGAGTGTGTGTGTGGGGTGTGTAAGAGTGTGTGTGTGGGTGTGTGGGGTGTGTAGAGTGTGTGTGAGGTGTGTGTGGGGTGTGTAAGAGTGTGTGAGGGTGTGTGGGGTGTGTGTGAGGGGTGTGTAAGAGTGTGTGTGTGGGGTGTGTAAGAGTGTGTGTGAGGGGTGTGTGGGGTGTGTAAGAGTGTGTGTGAGGTGTGTGTGGGGTGTGTAAGAGTGTGTGTGGGGTGTGTGGGGTGTGTGTGAGGGGTGTGTAAGAGTGTGTGTGTGGGGTGTGTAAGAGTGTGTGTGAGGGGTGTGTAAGAGTGTGTGTGTGGGGTGTGTAAGAGTGTGTGTGAGGGGTGTGTGGGGTGTGTGGGGTATGTGTGGGGGGGGTGTAAGAGTGTGTGTGAGGGGTGTGTAAGAGTGTGTGTGAGGGGTGTGTAAGAGTGTGTGTGGGGGGTGTGTAAGAGTGTGTGTGAGGGGTGTGTGGGGTGTGTAAGAGTGTCTGTAAGGGGTGTGTGGGGTGTGTGTGAGGGGTGTGTAAGAGTGTGTGTGTGGGGTGTGTAAGAGTGTGTGTGAGGGGTGTGTGGGGTGTGTAAGAGTGTGTGTGAGGGGTGTGTGGGGTGTGTGTGGGGGGTGTGTAAGAGTGTGTGTGAGGGGTGTGTAAGAGTGTGTGTGAGGGGTGTGTGAGGTGTGTGTGAGGGGTGTGTGGGGTGTGTAAGAGTGTGTGTGAGGGGTGTGTGGGGTGTGTGGGGTGTGGGGGGGGGGGGTGTAAGAGTGTGTGTGAGGGGTGTGTGTGGGGGGTGTGTGTAGAAGAGTGTGTGTGAGAGGGTGTGTGGGGTGTGTAAGAGTGTGTGTGAGGGGTGTGTGGGGTGTGTTATAGTGTGTGTGAGGGGTGTGTTAGAGTGTGTGTGAGGGGTGTGTGGGGTGTGTTAGAGTGTGTGTGAGGGGTGTGTAAGAGTGTGTGTGAGGGGTGTGTGGGGTGTGTAAGAGTGTGTGTGAGGGGTGTGTGTGGTGTGTTAGAGTGTGTGTGAGGGGTGTGTTAGAGTGTGTGTGAGGGGTGTGTGGCGTGTGTTAGAGTGTGTGTGAGGGGTGTGTAAGAGTGTGTGTGAGGGGTGTGTGGTGTGTGTAAGAGTGTGTGTGAGGGGTGTATAAGAGTGTGTGTGAGAGGGTGTGTGGGGTGTGTTAGAGTGTGTGTGAGGGGTGTGTGTGGGGAGTGTGTTAGAGTGTGTGTGAGGGGTGTGTGGGGTGTGTTAGAGTGTGTGTGAGGGGTGTGTGTGGTGTGTAAGAGTGTGTGTGAGGGGTGTGTTAGAGTGTGTGTGAGGGGTGTGTGTGAGGGGTGTGTGTGGTGTGTAAGAGTGTGTGTGAGGGGTGTGTGTGGTGTGTTAGAGTGTGTGCGAGGGGTGTGTAAGAGTGTGTGTGAGGGGTGTGTGGGGTGTGTAAGAGTGTGTGTGAGGGGTGTGTGTGGTGTGTTAGAGTGTGTGTGAGGGTGTGTGGGGTGTGTAAGAGTGTGTGTGAGGGGTGTGTGGGGTGTGTAAGAGTGTGTGTGAGGGGTGTGTGAGAGGGGTGTGTAGGGTGTGTGTGAGGGGTGTGTGGGATGTGTAAGAGTGTGTGTGAGGGTGTGTGTGAGAGGGTGTGTAAGAGTGTGTGTGAGGGGTGTGTGTGGTGTGTTAGAGTGTGTGTGAGGGTGTGTAGAGTGTGTGTGAGGTGTGGGGTGTGTAAGAGTGTGTGTGAGGGGTGTGTGTGGTGTGTTAGAGTGTGTGTGAGGGGTGTGTGAGGGGTGTGTAAGAGTGTGTGTGAGGGGTGTGTGGGGTGTGTGAGGGGTGTGTGTGGTGTGTAAGAGTGTGTGTGAGGGGTGTGTGTGGTGTGTTAGAGTGTGTGTGAGGGGTGTGTGAGGGGTGTGTAAGAGTGTGTGTGAGGGGTGTGTGTGGTGTGTTAGAGTGTGTGTGAGGGGTGTGTGAGGGGTGTGTAAGAGTGTGTGTGAGGGGTGTGTGGGGTGTGTAAGAGTGTGTGTGAGGGGTGTGTGTGGTGTGTTAGAGTGTGTGTGAGGGGTGTGTGAGGGGTGTGTAAGAGTGTGTGTGAGGGGTGTGTGGGGTGTGTGAGTGTTTGTGAGTGTGTGTGTGTGTTAGAGTGTGTGTGAGGGGTGTGTGAGGGGTGTGTAAGAGTGTGTGTGAGGGGTGTGTGGGGGGTGTAAGAGTGTGTGTGAGGGGTGTGTGAGGGGTGTGTAAGAGTGTGTGTGAGGGGTGTGTGTGTGTATGGGGTGTGTGTGTGTGTGTGTATGGGGTGTGTGTGTGTGTGGGGTGTGTAAGAGTGTGTGTGAGGGGTGTGTGAGGGGTGTGTTAGAGTGTGTGTGAGGGGTGTGTGGGGTGTGTAAGAGTGTGTGTGAGGGGTGTGTGTGGTGTGTAAGAGTGTGTGTGAGGGGTGTGTTAGAGTGTGTGTGGGGGTGTGTGTGGTGTGTTAGAGTGTGTGTGAGGGGTGTGTGAGGGGTGTGTAAGAGTGTGTGTGTGGGGTGTGTGGGGTGTGTAAGAGTGTGTGTGAGGGGTGTGTGTGGTGTGTTAGAGTGTGTGTGAGGGGTGTGTGAGGGGTGTGTAAGAGTGTGTGTGAGGGGTGTGTGGAGGTGTGTGGGGTGTGTAAGAGTGTGTGTGAGGGGGTGTGTGTGGTGTGTAAGAGTGTGTGTGAGTGTGTGAGTGAGTGTGTGTGAGTGTGTGAGGGGTGTGTGTGGTGTGTTAGAGTGTGTGTGAGGGGTGTGTGTGGTGTGTTAGAGTGTGTGTGAGGGGTGTGTTAGAGTGTGTGTGAGGGGTGTGTGGGGTGTGTAAGAGTGTGTGTGAGGGGTGTGTGTGGTGTGTAAGAGTGTGTGTGAGGGGTGTGTGTGGTGTGTAAGAGTGTGTGTGAGGGGTGTGTGAGGGGTGTGTAAGAGTGTGTGTGAGGGGTGTGTGGGGTGTGTGAGGGGTGTGTGGGGTGTGTGTGGTGTGTAAGAGTGTGTGTGAGGGGTGTGTGTGGTGTGTAAGAGTGTGTGTGAGGGGTGTGTGAGGGGTGTGTAAGAGTGTGTGTGAGGGGTGTGTGGGGTGTGTAAGAGTGTGTGTGAGGGGTGTGTGTGGTGTGTAAGAGTGTGTGTGAGGGTTGTGTGGGGTGTGTAAGAGTGTGTGTGAGGGGTGTGTAAGAGTGTGTGTGAGGGGTGTGTGGGGTGTGTGAGGGGTGTGTGTGGTGTGTAAGAGTGTGTGTGAGGGGTGTGTGTGGTGTGTAAGAGTGTGTGTGAGGGGTGTGTGAGGGGTGTGTAAGAGTGTGTGTGAGGGGTGTGTGGGGTGTGTAAGAGAGTGTGTGGAGGGGTGT
>NC_080710.1:34358279-34458268 GCF_019097595.1 Hemibagrus wyckioides | reverse complement strand
TACAGTGCCCGTGGTAACCACATCCTGGTATCTGTCGGTCTCAAACACCGCGTTGCATTGTGGGACTCGCCGTCCGCTGTGTCCGTATTCTCTAACGGAGTTTCCGCACAGTCTGCGCGAGCCGCTGGTGTGTGTCCCCCTGTCGGTCCTCTAACAGCCCCGGTTTATTGTCTTCTCTCTGATTGTATTTTGAAGCTGTCCGAAGGGGAACCTGAGCGGTCGGTGAAGTTTTTCTTTAACTGAGAGAACTAATCCCCGGAGATAAAGGAGAGCTCCGGTTTTTTTGGAACAGTTTCTGTATCCCGGAAGCATGTCCCGGAAGAGTGAGGAGTAGCGTGCAGAGACATGAGGACGGACCGCCGCTCAGCGCTCTCCTGCAGGACTGGAGCTGGACACCGGCTGGACATTACTGGATGACGGAAGGAGGACGGTCTTCAGCTCGTAGAGGAGACACTTTATAAACCCGGATCGAGAGCAGAAGAGTGTGTATCGCCTCGTCCCTGTCCCGGTAAGTGTACCGAGAGCTCCTCTCTGCCCCGGGAACACGAGAAACACACCGCTATCACCGACATTACCGATATTTTACCGGATCAAGTCCTCTCTGTAGTGTGTACAGTGTGTGTTAGTGTGTACAGTGTGTGTTAGTGTGTACAGTGTGTTACAACTTGTTTTGAAGTGTGTTACATAGTTGTTTTAGTGGCACACTGTGTTTCAGAGTGTGTTTGGAGTAGGTTTAAGTGGTGTGGTGTGTTTTTAGAGTGCGTTTGTGGTGTGTGTTGTGTGTGTTGTGGAGTGTGTTGTGGAGTGTGTTGTGGAGTGTGTTGGAGTGTGTTGTGGAGTGTGTTGTGGAGTGTGTTGTGGAGTGTGTTGGGGTGTGTGTTGGGGTGTGTGTTGGGGTGTGTGTTGGAGTGTGTGTTGGAGTGTGTGTTGGAGTGTGTGTTGGAGTGTGTGGTGGAGTGTGTGGTGGAGTGTGTGGTGGAGTGTGTTTTGGTGTGTGTTTTGGTGTGTGTTGGAGTGTGTTGTGAGTGTGTTTTGGAGTGTTGTGTGTGTGTTGTGAGTGTGTTTTGGAGTGTGTTGTGTGTGTGTTGTGTGTGTGTTGTGTGTGTGTTGTGAGTGTGTTTTGGAGTGTGTGTGTGTGTTGTGTGTGTGTGTTTTGGTGTGTGTGTTGGAGTGTGTTGTGGAGTGTGTGTGTTGTGGAGTGTGTTGTGGAGTGTGTGTTGTGGAGTGTGTTGTGGAGTGTGTGTTGTGGAGTGTGTTGTGGAGTGTGTGTTGGAGTGTGTGTTGGAGTGTGTTGTGGAGTGTGTGTTGTGAGTGTGTTTTGGAGTGTGTTGTGTGTGTGTTGTGTGTGTGTGTTGTGTGTGTGTGTTTTGGTGTGTGTTGTGGAGTGTGTTGGAGTGTGTTGGAGTGTGTTGGAGTGTGTTGGAGTGTGTTGGAGTGTGTTGTGGAGTGTGTGTTGTGGAGTGTGTTGTGGAGTGTGTTGTGGAGTGTGTGTTGTGAGTGTGTTTTGGAGTGTGTTGTGTGTGTGTGTTGTGTGTGTGTGTTGTGGAGTGTGTTGTGGAGTGTGTTGTGGAGTGTGTTTTGGAGTGTGTTGTGGAGTGTGTTGTGGAGTGTGTGTTGTGGAGTGTGTGTTGTGGAGTGTGTTGTGGAGTGTGTTGTGGAGTGTGTGTTGGAGTGTGTTGTGGAGTGTGTGTTGTGGAGTGTGTTGTGGAGTGTGTTGTGGAGTGTGTGTTGGAGTGTGTTGTGTGTGTGTGTTGTGGAGTGTGTTGTGGAGTGTGTTGTGGAGTGTGTTGGAGTGTGTTGGAGTGTGTTGTGGAGTGTGTTGTGGAGTGTGTGTTGTGGAGTGTGTGTTGTGGAGTGTGTGTTGTGGAGTGTGTTGTGGAGTGTGTGTTGTGGAGTGTGTTGTGGAGTGTGTTGTGGAGTGTGTGTTGGAGTGTGTTGTGTGTGTGTGTGTTGTGGAGTGTGTTGTGGAGTGTGTTGTGGAGTGTGTTGGAGTGTGTTGGAGTGTGTTGTGGAGTGTGTTGTGGAGTGTGTGTTGTGGAGTGTGTGTTGTGGAGTGTGTTGTGGAGTGTGTTGTGGAGTGTGTGTTGGAGTGTGTTGTGGAGTGTGTGTTGTGGAGTGTGTGTTGTGGAGTGTGTTGTGGAGTGTGTTGTGGAGTGTGTTGTGGAGTGTGTGTTGGAGTGTGTTGTGGAGTGTGTTGTGGAGTGTGTTGTGGAGTGTGTGTTGGAGTGTGTGTTGGAGTGTGTGTTGGAGTGTGTGTTGTGGAGTGTGTGTTGTGGAGTGTGTGTTGTGGAGTGTGTGTTGTGGAGTGTGTTGTGGAGTGTGTTGTGGAGTGTGTTGTGGAGTGTGTGTTGGAGTGTGTTGTGGAGTGTGTTGTGGAGTGTGTTGTGGAGTGTGTTGGAGTGTGTTGTGAGTGTGTTTTGGAGTGTTGTGAGTGTGTTGTGAGTGTGTTTTGGAGTGTGTTGTGTGTGTGTTGTGTGTGTGTTTTGTGTGTGTTGTGTGTGTGTTTTGTGTGTGTTGTGGAGTGTGTGTTGTGGAGTGTGTTGTGAGTGTGTTGTGGAGTGTGTTGTGTGTGTGTTTTGTGTGTGTTTTGGAGTGTGTGTTGTGGAGTGTGTGTTGGAGTGTGTGTTGGAGTGTGTTGTGAGTGTGTTGTGGAGTGTGTGTTGGAGTGTGTTGTGTGTGTGTGTTTTGTGTGTGTTTTGGAGTGTGTTTTGGAGTGTTGTGTGTGTTTGTGGTGTTTCAGTGTGATAAAAGCTGAAGTTATTATCTGTGAGATGTCTGTATGCAAAACGTTTGATTGACTAAGCAAAGACTAATGTTAATTTAAAACGTGTGTGTGTGGGTGTGTGTGTGTGTGTGTGTGTGTGTGAGAGAGAGAGAGAGAGAGAGAGAGAGAGAGAGAAATAAACAGCTTATTCGTAACAAGTAATGACAGACATGGTATACGTCTTTTCTCTCTGAGTCATGTAAATTCTGTGTGTTGAAGTTGTGTGTGTGTGTGTAGATAGACCAGTTAGGATAGATCTCTGGTATTTGTTATGCAAGTCTCTGGGAAATGAGGTTGTTCTTTCTCTGTGTGTGTGTGTGTGTGTGTGTGTGTGTGTGTGGTAATTGTAATCTCTGATTCATTCTGTATGACAGGTGAGGATGTCATGCATTCTACTTTTATTTTCCATATTGGAGACCAGTTCAATCCTGAGAACCTTCTCTTAAAACCTGAAGCAACACAGAACAAAACCTTCTGTCTGACCCCACTACAGCCTGAGAACCTTCTGTCTGACCCCACTACAGCCTGAGAACCTTCTGTCTGACCCCACTACAGCCTGAGAACCTTCTGTCTGACCCCACTACAGCCTGAGAACCTTCTGTCTGATCTGGAGAATAAATCCAGAACTTCCTGTTTGGTTCTTATGACAGACCGAGAACTTTCTCGCTGTGAGAACTCTGCTACTCAGAAACTTTCAGTCTTGATTCCAAGAACTTTCTGTCTAATCTGGTGTCCATACTATGACCTTTAAATAGGACATTTCATTTCCATGTCATCAAATTTCTCTCATAAATAGAGAGGTCTTCAGCATTCAGAGCCTCTGACCTTCATCCCTTCAGCCTGGTTCCTGGTCCAGAGCAGATGCTGCCCTCAGATGTCTGATGTCACTCTACTAATCTGTAAAACCTGAGCGTGAGGTTTATGGCATCTATGGCATTCAGCAGATGCCCTTATCTCCAACAACGTACATTTATCTCATCTCCAACTGAGTAGCCGTGGGTTAAAGGTCTCACTCATGGACCAGCAGCTTGAACTCCAGACCTTCTGATCATCTTAACCACTGAGCTTCCACATCTGAGATCAGACCTAATTTCGTATGTTTAGCATACTTGTGTGTGTGTGTGTGTGTGACCACACCCAGTTACTGCTGCTCTGGTTTTATCTCCACTTCATGTTAATAGTGTCTGAGACTCAGAGGAGGTTTCCAGTTTTTCCCGTCAGCTGTTTCCTGCACCGTCACATTACAATTCTCAGACTAGAATAAATAACCTCATAAAAACCCTCTGCCTCTTTTGTGTAATAATGTGATGATGATGAGGAAGTAATTGTGTAGCACAAACGCGTACATTTTGTTCCCTTTATTTATTTATGGTTGTTGTGTGCACATGTTTAGAAAAGTTTAAAGTGTTTATGGCGGCTGTGCAGAAACCCTGGACTAGATTAAACCTCACTGTTGTCTGTGTAAACAAGCACTCTTTCATTATTGGGCTCTGAAACCCGCCCACATGGGGAGGGGTCTGTGTCCTGTGGGTGTGGCCAGTTCAGCATGTTTTTAGCTGTGAGGAGAAACATAATAAACATAATTAATTAATAACGCCTTTATAAATATTTAACAAGAGGTTGTATAGGACAGGATAAGATCACACAATAGTTAGTAGCTTTTCTTCCTTTTTTGTGTTAAACAGTAAGTAGGAAGTAGCTGCAAACAGGAAGTGAAGTCATGAGCAAGGAACTGAAGAACCCTCACTCTGCAGGATCGCTCGGACCTTATCGTACACACCCATCGTTATTTCTGACTTTATGAAGTCATACTTAATTTGCATACGATGTAGAATAATCGCTGAAATTGCAGGTCTGATGCACAGATATAAATAAATAAATAAATAAAGAACTTGTTGCTTTCTCTCTTGCTAGCATGAGAGCAGGAGGCGGAGTTAAGAAGCATTTTGTTATTTATGCAAATCAGCTTATTTGCATATTCGGTTTTGTATGATCTTCATCCTGTATTTTTTATTTTTTTTATTTTTAGTATAATGGAGTAATATCAGCACTTATCTACTACACACACTGCTCTCTGTGTGTGTGTGTGTGTGTGTGTGTGTGTGTGTGTGTGTGTGTGATTCAACACCACCTGTTGTTCCTCCACCCCTGAAGAGAGAGAGAGCCAGGTGGATGGAGAGACACAGAGCTGCAGATCTTCTCTCTCTGACTCGGAGATAAACATCTCCACACTCCTGCAGCTCAGTGTCCAGGGTTTCAGCTGGAACATTTCTCCTCATGTGATGTTGCTGCTCTTGTTCATGTGTGTACAGAACACTGAGTCAGAACCTCAGCAGCAGTGTGATGTCACGCCTGTGGGCGGAGCTGCTCACCTTTAACACACCTGTGTTATCTTTAGAGCTCTCGTTCAGACTGAAAGAAGATTCCAGACTGATGATTCTACACTCGTGCGTGTGTGTGTGTTTGTCTGCTTGTGTAGTTATCAGTCAGTTTCAATGCGTGTTGTGTAGTTGTGATGATGCGGCAGAGTGCCGCCTCTCAGGTGTGTGATAGAACTCACACTGATACCAGCTTCACAATAAACACGACACAATACACACTACATACTACACAATACACACTACATACTACACACTACACACTACATACTACACAATACACACTACATAATACACACTACATACTACACAATACACACTACATACTACACAATACATACTACACAATACACACTACATACTACACAATACACACTACATAATATACAATACACACTACATACTACACAATACACACTACATAATATACAATACACACTACATACTACACAATACACACTACATACTACACAATACACACTACACAATACACAATACACACTACACAATACACAATACACACTACATACTACACAATACACACTACATAATATACAATACACACTACATACTACACACTACACACTACATACTACACAATACATACTACATACTACACAATACACACTACATAATATACAATACACACTACATACTACACACTACACACTACATACTACACACTACACACTACATACTACACAATACACACTACATACTACACAATACATACTACACAATACATACTACACAATACACACTACACAATACACACTACATACTACACAATACACACTACATACTACACAATACACAATACATAATACACAATACACACTACACAATACACACTACACAATACACAATACACAATACACACTACATACTACACAATACACACTACAAAATACACAATACACACTACACAATACACACTACATACTACACAATACACACTACATACTACACAATACACACTACATACTACACAATACACACTACATAATACACAATACACACTACATACTACACAATACACACTACATAATACACAATACACACTACACAATACACACTACATAATACACAATACACAATACACACTACATAATACACAATACACACTACAAAATACACAATACACACTACACAATACACACTACATACTACACAATACACACTACATACTACACAATACACACTACATAATACACAATACACACTACATACTACACAATACACACTACATACTACACACTACACAATATACACTACATACTACACAATACACAATACACACTACACAATACACACTACACAATACACACTACAAACTACACAATACACACTACATACTACACAATACACACCACATAATACACAATACACACTACATACTACACAATACACACTACATACTACACAATACACACTACATACTACACAATACACACTACACAATACACACTACATACTACACAATACACACTACATACTACACAATACATAGTACATACTACATAGTACACACTACACAATACACACTACATACTACATAATACACACTACATAATACATACTACACAATACTCACTACTCAATACACACTACATAATACACACTACTTAATGCACAATACATACTATACAATACTCACTACTCAATACACAATACACACAACATAATACACACTACATAATACACAATACACACTACATAGTACACACTACATAATACACAATACATACTACACAATACACACTACATAATACATACTACACAATACTCACTACTCAATACACACTACATAATACACACTACACAATACACACTACTTAATGCACAATACATACTATACAATACTCACTACTCAATACACACTACACAATACACACAACATAATACACACTACATAATACACAATACACACTACATACTACACAATACACACTACATAATACACAATACATACTACATAGTACACACTACACAGTACACAATACACACTACACAATACACACTACTTAATGCACAATACACACTACACAATACACACAACTCACTACTCAAAATTTTCATGCCTCAAACTGTGTGTGTGTGCGCGTGTGTGTGTGTTTCTCAATGATTTGCATCCTTTTTTTAAAACAATGTTCTCTTTTGCTGGCTAAAGTTCTAAAAATCACACACACATCAGCTTTAATATTTAATCACCATAATCCGAAAAACACCTACTGATACATTGTAACTTTCCGTGTGTGTGTGTATCTCACGTCACTAAATGATTACGTGCGCGTGCATGTGTGTGTCTGTCTTGGTAGGAGGAGCAACCGATTTCTTTAACAGACCCCGGCTGGTTAGGAAGAATGAAGGGTTTTTTTTTGCGCGTGCGCACTGCTGACTCGCAATAATCCAGAGAGAGAGAGAGCATGCAAGCTCATAAAAGAAAAAGCACGAATATACACTCTGCAAAAAACACACACACACACACACAGCAGGAATAAACGAGGATGTGCAGTGTGTGGGGTAGCGAGGTTGCTCGCGCTGCTGCAGCAGCTGTTTGAGGATAAACCCGGTGCGGCGCGCGCTGCTGCTGCATGCGGACAGGTCACTGCTTACAGGATTACCGGGATCCTTCATTTGTGACTCGTCATCAGTATCATCATCATCATCATCTGGATTTCCGTCGTAGGAGTAGGAGCGCGCGACGCGGATTATTCAGCACGCGCGCTGTTTATTCGATTCGCCGGTTTGCAGTCAGCGAGAGAGGAGGGGGAAAGAAGGGAATAAGGGGAACGCACGCGCTCAAGCTTCAAAGGCCCCGATGATCATAATACATAACGCGAGCGCGCGCGACTGAGAGATGAGCGAGGAGCTGCACGAGACCGTGTCAACATTTTTTGCTTAGTTTTACGTGTAACGAAATCTGGGTTTATTCATGACACAGCGGCGTTTAACGGAACGGAAACTTTGATTTTCTTTCAAAATTCGGATCTGCACCGGACGAGCACGAGCACTCCCTTTAAACCCGGAAGCTCAAAAAAGAAGGAGAAGGAGAAGGCAGTAACGGAGAACCGGGACGCAGCAGCGCGAGACAACAGAGGAGGGATTATAAACACACAGTAACGGAAATCTGGGACAGACTGCAACACACACTCACAAGTGGAAATAACACGCACTATAGACACACCATAGCGCATACTGTGTGTGTGTGTGTGTGTGTGTGTGAGAGAGGTTGGAATGTGATGTGTGCATAATCCCCACAGCAGCTGCAGTATCACACACTCACACACACACACCTGCACCCACACACACACACACACACACCTACAGGGTTCTTTGAGTCCATAACACAACTGTAACATACGCAGACCTACAGCTTTGTGTGTGTGTGTGTGTGTCCATGGGGGAGGTGAAGGACCTCTCTCAGGGTCAGGACTGTCCCTCTCTCTCTGCTCTTAACAAATAGGAAATAAGAACATCTCGATGAACAGCTCTGGATTCTGGAACATTTTCTCAAGGACTTTGGAGCTCCAGCAATACTGAGTCCTGTGTGTGTGTGGGTGTGTGTGGGTGGGTGTGGGTGTGGGTGGGTGTGGGTGTGTGTGTGTAAAATGGAGACTGATAGATCTAGAAATGGACTGATTGAGGTGCTGGTTGAAAACACTTGATTACTGCTCTGTGTGTGTGTGTGTGGATAAGGGGGTTGTGGCAATGGGGAGCTCGGCGTCGTCGTTGACGACAGAGGCAGAGCCTGAGCATGGGTTCAGCGGGTCATCATACCCAACAACGCCCCCTGTAGGCTGGATACGGAACAGTCACAGCAGCCCTGTGTGGGGGAGCCGAGAACATGCACACCATCACACACATCACCGCCCGCGCAGGTAACACACACACACCATCACACACATCACCGCCCGCGCAGGTAACACACACACACCATCACACACACATCACCATCACACACATCACCGCCCGCGCAGGTAACACACATACACACCATCACACACACACACATCACCGCTCGCACAGGTAACACACACACACACCATCACACACACACCATCACACACACACACATCACCGCTCGCGCAGGTAACACACATACACACCATCACACACACATCACCATCACACACATCACCGCCCGCGCAGGTAACACACACACCATCACACACACCACCACACACATCACCACCACACACATCACCGCCCGCGCAGGTAACACACACACACCATCACACACATCACCGCCCGCGCAGGTAACACACACACACACACCATCACACACACACATCACCATCACGCACACACCATCACACACACATCACCATCACACACATCACCGCCCGCGCAGGTAACACACACACACCATCACACACACACACACCATCACGCACACACACACATCACCATCATACACATCACCATCACACACACACACACACATCACCATCTCACACACACCATCACACACACACACCATCACACACATCACCGCCCGCGCAGGTAACACACACACACCATCACACACACACATCACCATCACACACATCACCATCACACACACACCATCACACACACCATCACACACATCACCATCACACACACACACACATCACCATCACACACACACACCATCACACACACACACCATCACACACACACCATCACACACACACACACCATCACACACACACATCACCATCACACACACACACCATCACACACACACCATCACACACACACACCATCACACACACACCATCACACACACCATCACACACACACCATCACACACACACCATCACACACACACCATCACACACACACACACCATCACACACACACATCACAATCACACACACACCATCACACACACACATCACCATCACACACACACCATCACACACACACACACACCATCACACACACACCATCACACACATCACCGCCCGCGCAGGAAACACACACATCACCATCACACACACACCATCACACACACATCACCATCACACACATCACCATCACACACACACACACACATCACCATCACACACATCACCATCACACACATCACCATCACACACATCACCGCCCACGCAGGTAACACACACACACCATCACACACACACACCATCACACACACACACACACATCACCATCACACACACACCATCACACACATCACCACCACACACATCACCGCCCGCGCAGGTAACACACACACACCACCACACACACACCACCACACACATCACCACCCGCGCAGGTAACACACACATCACCACCACGCACAACACCACCACACACATCACCGCCACACACACACATCACCACCACACACATCACCACCACACACACACATCACCACCACACACATCACCACCACACACATCACCACCACACACACACATCACCACACACACACATCACCACCACACACATCACCACCACACACATCACCACCACACACATCGCCACACACACACATCACCATCACACACACATCACCACCACACACATCACCGCCACACACACACCACCACACACATCACCACCACACACATCACCACCCGCGCAGGTAACACACACATCACCACCACGCACAACACCACCACACACATCACCACCACACACACACATCACCACCACACACATCACCGCCACACACACACATCACCACCACACACATCACCACCACACACAACACCACCACACACACACACACATCACCACCACACACATCACCACCACACACATCACCGCCACACACACACCACCACACACATCACCACCACACACATCACCGCCACACACACACCACCACACACATCACCACCCGCGCAGGTAACACACACATCACCACCACGCACAACACCACCACACACATCACCACCACACATCACCACCACACACATCACCACCACACACATCACCGCCACACACATCACCACCACACACATCACCGCCACACACACACCACCACACACATCACCGCCACACACACACCACCACACACATCACCACCACACACACCACCACACACATCACCACCACACACACACACATCACCACCACACACATCACCACCACACACAACACCACCACACACATCACCACCACACACATCACCACCACACACACATCACCACCACACACATCACCACCACACACACACACACATCACCACCACACACATCACCACCACACACATCACCACCACACACATCACCACCACACACATCACCACCACACACATCACCACCACACACACCACCACACACACCACCACCACACACACGCACATCACCACCACACACATCACCACCACACACACACACATCACCACCACACACATCACCACCACACACATCACCACCACCACACACATCACCACCACACACACACACACATCACCACCACACACATCACCACCACACACACACACACATCACCACCACACACATCACCACCACACACATCACCGCCACACACACACATCACCACCACACACATCACCGCCACACACACACATCACCACCACACACATCACCGCCACACACACACATCACCACCACACACATCACCACCACACACATCACCACCACACACACACATCGCCACACACACACACATCACCGCCACACACACACATCGCCACACACACACACACATCGCCACACACACACATCGCCACACACACACATCGCCACACACACACATCGCCACACACACACACATCACCACCACACACATCACACACACACACACTATCACACACACCATCACACACATCACTGCCCGCGCAGGTAAAACACAAACACCATCACACACACACCATCACACACACACACCATCACACACACCACCACACACACACCACCACACACATCACCGCCTGCGCAGGTAACACACACACACATCACCGCCCGCGCAGGTAACACACACACACTATCTCACACACATACACACCATCACACACATCACTGCCCGCACAGGTAACACACACACTATCACACACACACACACTATCACACACACACACACTATCTCACACACACACACACACACACTCACACACACACACACCATCACACACATCACTGCCCGCACAGGTAACACACACACTATCACACACACACACACACTATCTCACACACACACACACTATCACACACACACACTATCACACACATCACCGCCCGCGCAGGTAACACACACACACACACTATCACACACATCACCGCCCACGCAGGTAACACACACACACTATCACACACACACTATCACACACATCACCGCCCACGCAGGTAACACACACACACTATCACACAGGGCTGGGTCAAAGTCAGGACTCTGTGCAGGACAGTCCAGTTCTTCTGTCTTCATGGAGCTGTACACAGGGATCCTGGGACAGAACCACGTACAGATGTGATGGTCAGGGGTGCACATATTTTTGGCCTTATTGTATATTTATAAAGTATGATTATTTTAGCTAACTTGCTCATAGACTCCTTTGGGTTGTGTTCATGTGGTGACAGTGATGACTTCCTGTCACTTCAACAGCACTTAGCCTAGCCGCTACACACCCTCACTCTCTCAGTTAGCCTCTTAGCTTGTTAGCTTAGCTGCTAATGAGCACACAGTTATCTCAGCTAGCAGATAATGAGGGATCTCCAGAATCTGACTAGAGTTCTGGTGTTTCCTCATTCCTGCAGTACTGTTTGTGTGTGTGTGTGTGTGTGTTTGGGGTGGGAGCAATGAAGGTAATGGAGGAGGAAGTATCTTGCTGAATCGAACTGGCTCCACTGTATTGATCTTTTACATGGAGAGACAAAGAGTGTTATTTATTCATACACTGTACTGTGTGTGTGTGTGTCTGTGTGTGTGTCTGTGTGTGTGTGTGTGTGTGTGAGAGAGAGAGAGAGAGAGAGAGAGCGAGATCATACACAAAAGTCTTGTCACATTAGAACAGCTGTTACTCTGCGTAAGTGAAAACAGGCCTTTAGGATAAGGGTGTGTGTGACTGAGAGCATTCCCCAGCCTGTTCTTCAGTAGGTTTTGTTGAACCAAAATCTAATAGAACATTCTAGAACGCAGTTCAGCCTTGCACTGCAGTTCTAGAGCCGCAGAACCTCCAGTGTCCAGCATAGAGAGCCGCAGAACCTTCAGTGTCCAGCACAGAGAGATGCAGAATCCTCAGTGTCCAGCACAGAGAGCTGCAGAACCCTCAGTGTCCAGTAAAGAGCTGCAGAACCCTCAGTGTCCAGCACAGAGAGCTGCAGAACCCTCAGTGTCCAGCACAGAGAGCTGCAGAACCCTCAGTGTCCAGCACAGAGAGCTGCAGAACCCTCAGTGTCCAGCACAGAGAGCTGCAGAACCCTCAGTGTCCAGCACAGAGAGCTGCAGAACCCTCAGTGTCCAGCACAGAGAGCTGCAGAACCCTCAGTGTCCAGCACAGAGAGCTGCAGAACCCTCAGTGTCCAGCACAGAGAGCTGCAGAACCCTCAGTGTCCAGCACAGAGAGCTGCAGAACCCTCAGTGTCCAGCACAGAGAGCTGCAGAACCCTCAGTGTCCAGCACAGAGAGCTGCAGAACCCTCAGTGTCCAGCACAGAGAGCTGCAGAACCCTCAGTGTCCAGCACAGAGAGCTGCAGAACCCTCAGTGTCCAGCACAGAGAGCTGCAGAACCCTCAGTGTCCAGCACAGAGAGCTGCAGAACCCTCAGTGTCCAGCACAGAGAGCTGCAGAACCTTCTGTGTCCAGCACAGAGAGCTGCAGAACACTTCCAAGGAAAGATAATAATAATTTCTAGTGTTGTTTACTCTGTCTCTCTGTCTCTCTCTCACACACACACACACACACACACACACAGCAGGACATTTGGAGACTAAGTCCCAATCATTAACACCAACATAAGATCTGGCCCTCATCCGACTACACTGTAGAGTCAGTGCTAACGTGCAATCTCATTGCCAACACAGACACAGCCTTGTGCTGTGTGTATTTAGAATGAAGTTCTACTTAGTGTTGCTGTGTGTAGAACTGTGTGTAGAGCTGTGTGTAGAGATGTGTGTAGAGCTGTGTGGTTGTGCGTAGAGATGTGTGTAGAACTGTGTGTAGTTGTGTGTAGAGTTGTGTGGAGTTGTGCGTAGAGCTGTGTGTAGAGTTGTGTAGAGCTGTGTGTGGTTGTGTGTAGAGGTGTGTGTGGAGCTGTGTGTAATTGTGTGGAGTTGTGTGTATAGCTGTGTGTAGAGCTGTGTGGAGTTGTGTGTAGAGCTGTGTGCGTAGAGCTGTGTTCATAGTTGTGTGTGTGTGTAGTTGTGTGTAGAGCTGTGTGTAGCTGTGTTTGTAGTTGTGTGTGTGTGTAGAACTGTGTGGAGTTGTGCGTAGAGTTGTTGTGTGGAGTTGTGTGTAGCGCTGTGTGTGGAGTTGTGTGTGTGTGTGGTTGTGTGTAGAGCTGTGTATAGCTGTGTGTGGAGTTGTGTGTAGAGCTGTGTATAGCTGTGTGTGGAGTTGTGTGTAGAGCTGTGTATAGCTGTGTGTGGAGTTGTGTGTGTGTGTAGTTGAGTAGAGTTGTGTGTAGAGGTGTGTGTGGAGTTGTGTGTAGAAGTGTGTGTGGAGCTGTGTGTAGAGTTGTATGTGTAGTTGTGTGGAGTCTGTGTGGAGTTGTGTGTAGAGATGTGTGGAGTTGTGTGTAGAGCTGTGTATAGCTGTGTTCGTAGTTGTGTGTGTGTAGTTGTGTGTAGAGCTGTGTATAGCTGTGTTTGTAGTTGTGTGTGTGTAGTTGTGTGTGTGTAGTTGTGTATAGCTGTGTTTGTAGTTGTGTGTGTGTGTGTGTGTGTGTAGTTGTGTGTGTAGTTGTGTATAGCTGTGTTTGTAGTTGTGTGTGTGTGTAGTTGTGTATAGCTGTGTGTGTAGTTGTGTGTAGAGCTGTGTATAGCTGTCTTTGTAGTTGTGTGTAGCTGTGTTTGTAGTTGTGTGTGTGTAGTTGTGTGTGTGTGTGTAGTTGTGTATAGCTGTGTTTGTAGTTGTGTGTGTGTGTGCAGTTGTGTATAGCTGTGTGTAGTTGTGTGTGGAGGTGTGTGGAGTTGTGTGTGTAGTTGTGTGTGTAGTTGTGTTTGGAGGTGTGTGTGTGTGTGTGGAGTTGTGTGTAGAGGTGTGTGTGTAGAGCTGTGTAGTTGTGTGTAGAGGTGTGTGTGTGTGGAGTTGTGTGTGGAGTTGTGTGTGGAGTTGTGTTTGGAGGTGTGTGTGTGTGTGTGGAGTTGTGTGTAGAGCTGTGTAGTTGTGTGTAGAGGTGTGTGTGTGTGGAGTTGTGTGTGTAGTTGTGTGTGGAGTTGTGTGTGTAGTTGTGTGTAGAGGTGTGTGTGTGTGTGGGGAGTTGTGTGTAGAGGTGTGTGTGTAGAGCTGTGTAGTTGTGTGTAGAGGTGTGTGTGTGTGTGTGGAGTTGTGTGTAGAGCTGTGTAGAGCTTGGTGTGTGTAGTTGTGTGTAGAGGTGTGTGTGTGTGGAGTTGTGTGTAGAGCTGTGTAGAGCTTGGTGTGTGTAGTTGTGTGTAGAGGTGTGTGTGTGTAGAGCTGTGTAGTTGTGTGTAGAGGTGTGTGTGTGTGGAGTTGTGTGTAGAGCTGTGTAGAGCTTGGTGTGTGTAGTTGTGTGTAGAGGTGTGTGTAGAGGTTTGTAACCTTATTATTACCTGCATCAGTATTGAGGAAACCTCAGGCTCTACTTTCCTGGTCATCATGCTGGTCATCATGCTGGTCATCATAGTCCAGTTATTTATTACATCAGGCCATCAGAATGTAAAGCTCTCACAAGAGGCAGTTTCAATTCAGATGTTTGGAGATGAGGTGGAGTGAGGAGCTGTTGTGTGTAAAGTTGTGTGATGTTTGGAGATGAGGTGGAGTGAGGAGCTGTTGTGTGTAAAGTTGTGTGATGTTTGGAGATGAGGTGGAGAGAGAACAGAGCAGTCTGAGCTCTTCAGTCAGTTGAGGCTGGGAGAATAACTCCTGCTAAAATTACACAACATGTTCTGTAGAACTGAAACTATCTTCTGCTGAGATGGAGGAGTTGGGTCCTTCAGCCACAGGAACTGTGGGGTTATGAAGAACATTTCTCTAAATCAGATCAATCCTGAGAAATCAGATCATTTTCATTGGACCAGAAATAAAACAATAAAAATGGCACCATGTCTGATTAGTGGTGTACCTGAATCTTCTGGATCTGGAGATAAAGCAGTAATGGAATGATGGCTGACTCACATGAACACAGCTGCATACAGTCTGTTTCTCTTCATCATCTCACACGTTAAAGCTTTTCATTTGACCCATCCTCATGTTTCAGAGTTGTGGAGTTGTACAGACATCACAGCAACATTCTCAAACAAATTGCAGGACCTGAGTGCTGTTTAAAATCTCACAGAACATTTGGTAAAAAAAAATGTAGTGGAAACATAAACATAAAACCTTTTTATATTAATGAACATCATCCTGTTTTACACTATATTGCCAAAAGTTTTGGGACATCTGCCTTTACATGCACATGAATGTAATATGGAGTTGTCCCGACCTTTACAGCTCACAGTTCACAGTCTCCACTCTAATTCATCCCAAAGGTGCTCTATGGGGTTGAGGTCAGGACTCTGTGCAGGCCAGTCAAGTTCCTCCACACCAAACTCACTCATCCATGTCTTTATGGACCTTGCTTTGGTCACTGGTGTACAGTCATGTTGGAACAGGAAGGGGTCATCCCCAAACTGTTCCCACAAAGAGCATGAAATTGTCCAAAATGTCTTGGTATGAAGCTGAAGCATTAAGAGTTCCTTTTACTGGAACTAAGGGGCCGAGTCCAACCCCTGAAAAACAACACCTGACCTCAATGATCTGGAGGGGTGTCCCAATACTTTTGGCAATATAAGTGTATGTTCAGGTGTGCACTTCAGGTCAGGTAACATGTCTATACACACAACTTATACATAGGGTTCAGATAGGGGATGTGTATAGGAAAAGATCATTAGAAGTCTGCAGCTGAACCGAATTCATCCGGATTGATGAAAAGGGTTTCCATGTTAAAGATAAGAGATAAAGATGTTGGGAAATGTTGATGCCTCATTCTGCGTAAGCTGCTAATACCTGACGGAGATGAGCCGTTGGTCACACTGAGCTTCAGCATCACGCAACACAAAACTCACCTTGTCCTTGGGCTGGAAATGGGATATCCTTCCTGTTCTATATTCTACACAGGTGTCTTGTGTGTGTGTGCACAGTAGAGCTGGGCAATTAATGGTTATTATCGATTAATTCGAATTTATGGTTTATGTCGATGTTGAAAAAAACGAAAATTGATTTTCCGATTTCACTTTGGTTAGTCAGAGCGAGATTCCATAGTTCTGCGATGCAAAGAGCTTGTTTCTAAGAGGGGCGTGGTTTCATCAGTCAGATTGAAGAACGCGCTGAAAGACGGGGAGGAGCCGAAGTCTGCCGCTGTTTTCATATGAAATTTGAAGAGCGTTCTTCAATCCGCAGACCGCAGCGTCACAGAGCGAGGATCAGAGGATGTGTGTGTGTGGGTGGGTGTGGATGTGGGTGTGAGAGAGAGATCAGGAAGACTTGTATTTATATATGTTTATATATTCATATACACAGTTGTAAAATGCCGTCTGGCTCCTGTTTGATTTTATTTAGCGTGTAAATTGCGTGTTGAACCGCTTTACAAAATTGTTTTTCTTCAGGGATTTTTTTCCAGGTGACAATAATTATAATTGTATAATTATAATTATTATTATTATTTATTATTTAAGACTGGTGAAAGTTTGCATTTTATAAATCCACAAAAAAGGTTTTTATGTTGTATTGATTATATTAGATTAGATTCAACTTTATTGTCACTGCACATGTGGGTACAAGGCAACGAAATACAGTTAGCATCTAACCAGAAGTGCATTTTCGCAGTGCAAATAATTAGCATATATAATTAAGTATATTAATATATAAGTATATAACAATAAATAATTTGCATATATAAACAATATACAAATATATATAAATAATTTGCATATATAACAGTATACAGTGGGAGGTAAATACAATGAGTGCAAATGAGCAAATGATTGTAGTGGTGCAATAAAGAAGGTGTTGTATACCATGATAATTAAATATATAAACAGTATACAGAGGAGTTATGTACAATGAGTGCAATGATTTAGATGTGTGCAATGAGGAAGATATTGTATACTATGATAAATAATTTGTATATGTAAACTGTACACAGAAAGGGTTATATACAGAAAAAGGTTATATACACTGATAATAATGTGTTCAGTCAATGTGTGTGTGATCGGTGGAGGCAGAGTTCAGCAAAGAAACAGCTGTGGGGAAAAAGCTGTTCCTAAACCTGCTAGTCTTGGTCCGGAGGCTCCTGTAGCGCCTCCCAGAAGGCAGGAGGGCAAAGAGTCTATTGGCAGGGTGGTAAAAGTCCTTTATGATTTTGCGTGCTCTGGTGAGACAGCGCTTCCTGTAAATGTCCTCGATCTTAGGAAGTGGAACTCCTACGATGCGTTGTGCAGTTTTCACCACCCTCTGCAGCGCTTTCCGGGCTGACACAGTGCAGTTCCCATACCAGACAGTGATACAGCCGGTCAGGATGCTCTCGATGGTGCAACGGTAGAAGTTCACCAGGATGTCTGAAGAGAGATGGTTCTTCCTCAGAGCCCTCAGGAAGAAGAGGTGCTGGTGAGCCTTCTTGACCAGACTGGAGCTGTTGGTAGTCCAGGAGAGATCCTCGGAGATGTGGATACCCAGGAATTTGAAGCTAGTGACACGGTCCACCACTTCTCCAGTGAGATGAATAGGTGTGTGTGTGTCACCTTTCTCCTTCCTGAAGTCCACTATGAGCTCCTTGGTCTTCGCAGTGTTGAGCAGCAGGTTGTTGCCAGCGCACCACGCAGCTAGACGGTCCACCTCCTCTCTATAAGCTGACTCATCGTTGTCTTTGATGAGTCCAATCACCGTGGTGTCATCTGCTAACTTGATAATTGTGTTGGAACTATATACAGGCTTGCAGTCATAGGTGAAGAGAAAGTAGAGGAAGGGACTCAGCACACAGCCTTGTGGTACTCCGGTGCCAAGGATGAGGGTGGAAGAGCAGTGGCGATCTATCCGTACATGCTGGGGCCTGTTGGTCAGAAAGTCCAGGAGCCAGTTGCATAGTGATGCGTTGATGCCCAGGTCTCCAAGTTTGGTGACTAACATGGAAGGGATGACAGTGTTAAATGCTGAACTAAAGTCCAGGAAAAGCATTCTGGCATAGGTGTCTTTATTGTCCACGTGAGAGAGGACTGAGTGCAGTGCTGTGGAAACTGCGTCCTCCGTGGTCCTGTTCTGACGGTAAGCAAATTGATGAGGGTCAAGGGTGGCAGGAAGACAGGTTTTGAGGTGTGCCAGGACCAGCCGCTCAAAGCACTTAGTGATGATGGGGGTGAGCGCTACTGGGGAATAGTCATTTAGGCAGGATGCAGTGGAGTTTTTTGGTACAGGCACAGTGGAGGTGGTCTTAAGGCAGGTGGGCACAATAGCTTGGGCTAGAGACACTTGTTCAATAAGTCTGTTAGGACCCCCGCCAGCTCCCCAGCACATGCTCTGAGGACGCGCCCGGGGATACCATCAGGCCCTGCTGCTTTCCTTGCATTGATCCTGCTTAGTACTGCACTGACGTCATTAGTGGAGAATGTGAGTGGCTGGAAGTCTGCTGGGAGCTCGATTTTGATTGCTGGCTCCAGATTATCCCTTTCAAAGCGAGCATAGAAGTTGTTTAGCTCATTGAGAAAGGAGATATCAGTAGATGGGGGTGAAGGGTTGATGGGCCTGTAGTTGCTAATGGCCCGAATGCCCTGCCACATCTGCTGGGGATTGGAGTTGGAGAAGTGTTCTTCAATACTCAGCTTGTAGCAGTACTTGGCCATCTTAATGCCCCACTTCAGATTGGCCCTGGCTGTACTGTAGGCCTGTGCATCACCAGATCTAAAGGCAGCGTTGCGGGCCTTCAGTAAGAGGCGAACCTCTTTGTTCATCCAAAGCTTCTGATTTGGGTACATGGTGATCTGTTTCTGGGTGGTGACGCTGTCTGTCGTGGTGTTAATGTAATCCAGTATAGAGGAAGCGTAGCCTTCAATATCCAAGTGGGAACCACAAGTCGCCTGAGTGGCAAACATGCTCCAGTCGGTGTGTTGAAACCGGTCCTGAAGTTCAATGTCTGCCCCCACTGGCCACACTTTGATTGTCTTTACTGTTGGCCCCACACGTTGGATGAGTGGTAAATATGCAGGGGAGAGGAACAAAGAGAGGTGATCCGATTGTCCCAGGTGGGGGAGGGGGGTAGACTTGTAAGCTCCAGGTATGTTGGAATAAACATGGTCCAGTGTTTTATTTCCTCTGGTGTGGAAGGAAACGTGCTGGTGAAATCTAGGGAGCACTGTTTTTAAGCTGGAGTGGTTAAAGTCACCCGCAACAATAAAAGCAGCATCTGGATGAGTTGACTGTTGTGTGCTAATGGCTGCATGTAGTTCTTTCATTGCAAGCTTGGCATTAGCATCTGTTGGAATGTACACAGCAGTAACGATGATTGATGTGAATTCTCTGGGCAGATAAAAGGGTCTACACTTAACCATAATAAATTCCAGGTTAGGCGAGCAGTGTCTCCTAGTGACAGAGTCCGTACACCAAGCTTTGTTTATATAAATGCACAGTCCTCCACCTCTGGTCTTACCGGTGTCCCCTGCTGTCCTGTCTGCCCGGAAAACATAGCAATCGGCTAGCTCAATAGCGCTATCCAGAATGCCGCTATTCAACCATGTTTCTGTGAAAATCATGATGTTTGAGTCCATAATCCAGTGACCGAACATTAGCGAGGAAAATGCTGGGTAAAGAGAGCCGATGCGGCGTAAGCTTTAGCTTAGCCCTTAGCCCGCCACGCTTCCCCCGCCTTTGTTTACGGTCTCGACGCCGCCTGCGAGCACTTCCACCCGGCTGGGCAGAGCGAGCAGCCTCCGGTGTTCTGGAGATCTCTGGGATGAGTCGGAGATCAGCGATAGAAGTAACAGAATGGTGTAATCCAATGTCTAAAAGTTCTTGCCTGCTGTAGGATGTTAAAGCAAGGCTGTTCTTGTGAACAAACCACAGCAAGGGATAAAAAAATAACTGCTAAAATGCAAAAACTGGTGAGACGCTGAACCTTGCGTTGTGCACGTACCGCCGTCTTGGTCTAAAATAACAAAATAACAAAAAAAAAACAAGCTTGTTGTTAGCGAACAAAGCTTGTTAGCGAAAGTAATTTTGCACTTTGCACTTTTAGTCCAAATTAGCAGTTCATATGTGTGGTTATACTGTTTTTGCTCAAATTTTAAAAAATCTATTCTATAGTCTCTAGTGTTTAATTAAATTTTTTTAAAGAAAAATAATCATTTTAAAATCGAAAATTGAATTTTGTTTTAAAAAATCTGAGATTCAATCTTTTGGACATATCGCCCAGCTCTAGTGTGCAGAATGCTGATGTCGTTTTGGAATCTGTATGAAATCAGGTATAAGCTTCTCATTTGTGTTGATTGGGTTGGGGCTGTAGTGTACCTGCGCTGGTGTAAGTGACAGGTTTCTGAAGGAGATTAAGGTAAGAGCAAGGGCTTTGCTGACTCTGATGGAACATCTCTGCAGGA
Source organism: Hemibagrus wyckioides (assembly GCF_019097595.1). Lineage (NCBI taxonomy): Eukaryota > Metazoa > Chordata > Actinopteri > Siluriformes > Bagridae > Hemibagrus > Hemibagrus wyckioides. Next base: position 34,436,426 of record NC_080710.1, on the reverse strand, counting down.
GATGTTCTTGATATTGAGATGATATTCAAGGATTTTATACATCTGAAACTGATTTGTTTTTTGAAGCTTTCTGTTCACTTGGTAAATGTTTGTATGTGGTGTTCTTTCTCTCAGCAGGAGGTTTGGGTTTGTTAGGTTTGACAGTGTCTGGTTCTTTTTGGGGAATTTCTTCTAACTTTGCTAGGTTTAATTTTAAATGTACTTTCTGTGTATATTTTTGCTTTGTTTGTGTAATATATTTGGCTAATTTCCTCGTTTTTTTCCTCATTCAGTCTCTCTCACTCCCGCGGGTCGATGATGGAGGCTATGGTTCTTGGTTCTGATTGGTCGTGTGTTCGCTGTACCTTCTTAAACCCAGCAGGATCTCCACGTTGCTCCATCTGTGAGGCACCACGTAACAAACCTGACCTGAACAGAATTCTACGCCTCAGCAGCTGCTGGACCTGCCCACGCTGCACGCTGACCAATCACAGTGCATCAGGGGCATGCTCAGTCTGTGGGGCACCACCCAGTTCCTCGAATGGCCCTACCCCTTCTTCTTCCTCTCCTTCCATCTCAGAACCCATTACTTCCAACTCAGAGCCTAAACGGCAGCATGTGGATGAGGACTTGGTAAAGAAGTCTGAGCCTAATGGGGAAGTAGGAAGCACGGAAGTGGGTGTGGTATCAGGGTGGGCGTGTCCTCGATGCACGCTTTTAAACACACCCACAGCGATGTCTTGCTCTGCCTGCGGCGGCCCTCGAAAACTTTCACTTCCCAAAATCCCACCCGAGGCCCTGGTAGTTCCAGAAGTCCGGACGCCATTGTCAGGGTTTCCTGCACAAAATTCTGGGCCGGTCCTTGTTGACCTCACTGAAGACACATCTCCTAACCCTGCCCCATCTCAGACACCATCTCCACCTCCTAACAATGCCCAATTCCTTCCACCTTCCTTGTCCTCCTTGCAAAATAATCCTGTTCCTCGCAGCAGACGTGAGGTCCCTCCCCCTACTTCCCCCTCGACAGGACCTGCCTCCAAACCTAAGCCTCTCCCTTCCTCAGATCCAATCAAACGCCTTAGTGTACTTGAAGAGGAGGAGCCAAGTCCTAACCATCCGGCCCCACCTTCCTGGAAATGTCCTGGATGCTCGGCTCCTTCTGGTCCCTCGGTATCTTCGGCAGGGCGATGTGATGCCTGTAGAGGGCCGCGCCAGGGGGCGGGGCCGAGCGCAGATGTAATTGATGTTCTTGGTGAATCTGTTCGATTTACTCCAGCCACACCCTCGAGTCCTGATTTTACGTCATGGGCATGTTCCAAGTGCACGCTGCGAAATCCTACAGGGTCCGGACACTGCAGTGCATGTGGAACCTCCAAACTTCATGGCTTTTCAGAGCCCTTCACTAAAAAGACCTCAAACACACCCCGAGGGACAGGGCAAGGGGAGAAGTGGGCATGTCCAGCATGCACACTACTAAATGAGGTGTGTGTGAAGCACTGTGTGGCGTGTCACACGGCTCAGCGCTACTTAAGAACCAGAAAGGTGAAAGCATTACGCCGCAGAGAGAGCGTTCACGTGGAACAACGGAGGAAAACGGATGAGGGGGAAGCTAAAGAACTGTGGGAGAACATCGTCAGCTTCTGCAGAGAGGTGTGTGTGTGGTGGTGCTGGTGGGGGCGGGGGGTTGGATACAGGAGTCAGCTAAAATTAACTAATTTAGCAAAGTTGTCTGTGGAAGTTAGCTAGCTTTCTCTTAATCATAGTTTGTTAAACAGAGAGCAGAAGTGTTTTTGAATAGCAGTCTACTAGTAACATGATGTCATGTATGTATTCATTATGGGTGTGTCCAGTAAAGAGCGACACCCCTAACATGCACACAAGACACAAACTGAGGGCATTTTCAGCCTCGCTTGTTTGGAATATTTGTTTCCGTACCTGATGTGTGTGTTTTTCTTGGTTCACGCTCCCAATCGTATCTGCATCAAATCATCAGGTCCAGAACACCTGAAGGAGTTGTCGAGAGAAAGTATCCAAGCAACTCTGTATAGCTAGGCATGATGTGAAGTGCATTACGTATTGGGTTCTGGTGTGTGTTTGGTTAGCTAATGTCCTGTAACCTCCATCACCGTGTGTTTCAGAATGCAGTGAACTTTGTGGACGACAGTTTTCCTCCTGGCCCCAGATCAGTGGGCTTCCCGGAGAGTGACAGCGTCCAGCAGCGAATCAAAAAGTGGCTCCGCCCACATGAGATAAACTGCAACAACTTTAAAGATCGTGGGGTGAAGTGGTCAGTGTTTCGAACACCTCGGCCATCTGACATCCTACAGGGGCTTCTGGGCAACTGCTGGTAAGAGATGGACAAGGCTGTGTGTAAGTGTGTGTGTGTGTGTGTGTGTGTGTGTGTTAGGTTTTAATAAGCAGTGTTTTTACAATTAATAATGAGGCAAAACTGTGTGTGTGCGAGGTTCCTGAGTGCACTGGCTGTATTAGCGGAGCGTCCTGAACTGGTGGAACGAGTGATGATCACCCGTTCAATCTGTCCTGAAGGAGCGTATCAGGTTCGACTGTGTAAAGATGGAACGTGGACAACGGTGCTGGTGGATGACATGCTGCCATGTGATGAGTATGGATACCTGCTGTTCTCACAGGTGTGTGTGTGTTCATTCAAGTACTGATACCTCTTCTCGTTTATAGAACATAAACAGTACCCATTTAGCCCTCCTCCTCCTTATTATCCAACCATCTTCTCAGCCACAGTCAGTATCCATCTCTCCCTTTTAATTATGCATCCATCAGTGCATAGCTCTAAATATCCCTCCATCCATTCATGCATTCCTCTAAATATCTGAACAAGTATCTATATATCCATCCATATTATCTTTCTTCCCATCTAAGAAAGTAAACATCCATCCATCCATTTAACCAAGTTATTCAGCTCTTCATCCAGATATCCATGTTCTATGCAAACCTCAATCTAACCTTTAACCTAAGCATCATTCCATTTACCTGTCCATCCATTTACCTGTCCATCCATTTATCACCTTTCTCTTTGTTGCTCTCTTTTTGAGGTTAGGATAAGAACATTTAACTCTCTCTCTCTCTCTCTCCAGGCTCAGAGGAGACAGTTGTGGGTGGCTCTGATAGAAAAGGCATTGGCAAAGCTGCATGGGTCATATTTCGCTCTGCAGGCCGGTCGAGCCATTGAGGGTTTGGCCACTCTGACTGGAGCTCCATGTGACAGCCTCAACCTGCAGGTGAACAACACCAACCCACGTGAGGAACCCATCGACACTGACCTTATCTGGGCCAAGATGATCAGCTCCAAGGAGGCGGGGTAACACACACACACACACACAATATACTAGTCTTGTTTACATGAGGCTGGTGGTGATGGTTGATCTTGTTTGTGATTGGTTCATTTCCTCCTCAGGTTCCTGATGGGTGCGTCATGTGGTGGTGGGAACATGAAGGTGGATGATGCCGTATATGAGTCACTGGGGCTCCGCCCACGACATGCCTACTCCATTCTGGATGTCCGGGATGTTCAAGGCTACAGGTAACTAACACAGACACAACACAAACAGGTTTTTCCAGATGTTCCCCTCCATGTTTCTCAGTCATTCTTCAGTATTGTATAGAGGCTTCTCATTAGCACAGTTCTGGAGGTTGTTCAGGAGAATCAATTATTCTGTTCTGCTAGATTGTAATTAACCTCCTACAACTTGGCGTCCACATACGTGGACATCACATTTTTGGTTGTGTGCACCATAATACTTAATTATTTGTAACTGGAACCTGTTGTACACAAAAGAAGTGGCTTCTTGTTCAAAGATAATATCTCGTTATTAGATTTATTGGTTCCTCCTAACCCCAAATAGGTAGAAGAAATCTAAAATGCAAGCCAAACCAAAGCTCAGGTCTTAGGAGGTTAACAACGCCTTCTGAAGATATAAGATTGGTTTTGTATGAAGAAGGTTGTGGTTCATTCGTCTCAGGATTCTGCATTGTTGCAGTGTTTAGGATTGTGCTGTTTCTTGTTGCTGTGATTCATACAGTGTGATAATTTGTGACACGTTTGATGTGTGAAGTGTGAAGAAAAACATGGACACTTCCACGAATGCTTGTCTTTGTTCTGTGAGAGCATAGAAAGCTCAGAAAAATCTACACTAGACTTGCCTTGTAGTGACCTTCAGACTTACAATACACAACATGTTGGGCTGAAACTGCAGCACAGTCACACTGTAGTGAGTAGCTTAGCAAGAAACTAGCCAGAGTTAGCAGCAGACTAGCCGGAATGATTCCACAAAATTCTGGAACGTTCTGCAGGAGTTCGGATCGTCCAGCTTGCTTTACATGGCAACGTTTCTTTATATGTTTGTTCTGCTTTCTGTGTTTCGTGACATTTCATCAGGATACTTCAGGTCTTCTTTGATGTTCTGAACGTGTGTGAGATTATAGATGATTCTTTTTTATTGCTGGAGTTTCTATGTTGTGGTGTCTTTGTTCTAGGCTGCTGCGGCTGAGGAACCCGTGGGGACGCTTCTCCTGGAATGGTGCGTGGTCAGACGAGTGGCCTGATTGGCCACAGCACTTGAGACACGAGCTGATGGCTCATGGCAGCAGTGAGGGAGTGTTCTGGATGGAGTACGGAGACTTCATCAAGTCAGTAATCAGTGTTTTATAAACATCATCAGTAGATTATATTTACAGATCCTTCAGTAAAGATCCTTCAGATTAGACACCAGATCAGAATCTGACCAGAACTTCAGCATTCACTGAGGAAGAGAAGATTAGTGATAGCAGTAAGATACTGAACTGATGATCAGTGTTGATCACATACTAAACCATGCACGCACGCACACACACACATACACGCGCACACACACACCCCCTGCAGGAGTGAAATATAGACAGCCACTCCTTTCAGCTAATGTTTTATTTACATACACAGCACAGACATGTATCTGTAACCCCCTCCCCGTCCCTCCCCTCTATGTGTGTGTGTGTGTGTGTGTATAGGTACTTTGACTCAGTGGATATCTGTAAGATACACTCAGACTGGCACGAGGTTCGAGTGCAGGGTTCCTTCCCCAGCAGGGCAAGTGGACCGATCACAGTGAGCTCTCTGACTGTACTGGAGAGAACCGCCCTGGAGTTCGCTCTGTTCCAGGAGGGGAGCAGGTACACACACACAGCCAATATAAATACACTATATTGCCAATAGTTTTGGGACGTCTGCCTTTACATGCACATGAATGTAATATGGAATTGTCCCGCCCTTTGCAGCTATAACAGCTTCAACTCTTCTGGGAAGGCTGTCCACAAGGTTTAGGAGTGTGTTTATGGGAATTTTTGACCGTTCCTCTAGAAGCGCATTTGTGAGGTCAGGCACTGATGTTGGACGAGAAGGTCTGGCTCTCAGTCTCCGCTCTAATTCATCCCAAAGGTGTTCTATGGGGTTGAGGTCAGGACTCTGTGCAGGCCAGTCAAGTTCATCCACACCAGACTCTGTCATCCATGTCTTTATGGACCTTGCTTTGGTCACTGGTGTGCAGTCATGTTGGAACAGGAAGGGGTCATCCCCAAACTGTTCCCACAAAGAGCATGAAATTGTCCAAAATGTCTTGGTATGAAGCTGAAGCATTAAGAGTTCCTTTCACTGGAACTAAGGGGCCGAGTCCAACCCCTGAAAAACAACACCTGAACTCAATGATCTGGAGGGGTGTCCCAATACTTTTGGCAATATAGTGTATGTTCAGTGTTTACTCTGTAATTCCTCTTTGTGTTGTGTTTAAGTGTTTGTTTGTTTCTTTGTTTAGAGTGCACATTTATTCATTTCCTTCAGTTTAACTTTATAGACATTTAATTTGTTTATTTGTTTATTTAATCTATTGATTGTTTATTTTTTTATTATCTTGATATTTATTAATTTATGTGATATTTGCATATCATCCCCTTTCTTATTTCTGGGTTTTCTCTCCTCTCCCTCTCTCCCAGACGTTCGGACTCTGCGGATAATCACCTGTTGGATCTGTGCATCATGGTGTTCCGAGCCTCCTTCTCCAGCGGGAACAAGCTGACCCTCGGCCGGTTACTGGCTCACAGCAAGCGTGCGGTCAAGAAGTTTGTAGGCTGTGATGTGATGCTGGAGCCAGGAGAGTACGCTGTGGTGTGCTGTGCCTTTAACCACTGGAACAGTGGAGGAACACCAGGTACACACACACACACAGACACAAACAGCATACACAATCGCACAATGCATTCACATACACACACACAACACACATACAAAGTGTGTAATTATAATGATAGATAGATAGATAGATAGATAGATAGATAGATAGATAGATAGATAGATAGATAGATACTTTATTCATCCCAAAGGGAAATTCACATTCTACCCACCTCACCATGCAGTAATGTCCATTACACTGATGTGAGGTCCACATCCATTACACACGTCAATACACATGTCACTATGCACATCATTACACACGTCACTACACGTGTCTTTGCACGTCAATACGCACGTCACTATGCATGTCACTACACACGTCATTACACACGTCACTATGCACGTCATTACACACGTCACTACACGTGTCTTTGCACGTCAATACGCACGTCACTATGCATGTCACTACACACATCCATTACACACGTCACTACACGTCTTTACACGTCACTACGCACATCATTACACGCATCACTACACGTCTTTACATGTCACTACGCACGTCATTACACGTCACTACGCACGTCATTACACACGTCACTACGCATGTCTTTACACGTCACTACGCACGTCACTATACACGTCATTACATGTCATTACACACGTCATTATACACGTCATTACACTCGTCATTACACTCGTCATTACACACGTCACTACACACGTCACTACACACGTCACTACACACGTCATTACACACATCACCGTGTTTACACAGTAACGACATGTCCTAAATGTCTCGAGACGTAAACATCATGACTGCTTCTTTGTCCTGCTGGAACCCTGTACTGTTCCAGTCCAAAAGACCAGTTTACTTTAGCACACTGTTTGTCTGTCTGTCTGTCACTGTCTCTCTCTCTGTGTCTGTCTCTCTCTCTGTCTCTCTCACTTTTTGTCTCTCTCTCTCTCTCTTTCTGTCTCACTCTGTCTTTGTCTCTCATATCTGTGCATGAGTGTTTAATGTGTGTGTTTTGAAATGTTTCTCTGTGTGTGTGTGTGTTTTCAGTGTCGAGCCCCACTGCCCCTCCTCGGTCGTGTCCCGATTCTCCGGGCTTCATTTTGGCCATCTACAGCTCCAGACAGGTGATGGTGGAGCAGGTTGACGCCACGGCAACCACGCTCGCTGATGCCATCATACTACTGACGGAGAATAAAGGAGAGAGACACGAGGTACACAAACACACACACACACACACACTTTAAAGAACACTTTAAATATATTACTTTCTCTCTCTTTCCTCCTCCTGTTTTCAGGGCCGTGAGGGTATGACGTGTTATTACCTCACTCATGGGTGGGCGGGGCTTATCGTTGTCGTGGAGAACCGACACCCAAAGTTTCACTTGCACGTGTCATGTGACTGCACAGACAGCTTTAATGTGGTATCAACACGCGGCAGCCTGAAGACTATAGACAGTGTTCCACCGCTACACAGGTACACACACACAGAGAGAGAGAGAGAGAGAGAGAGAGAGAATCAACTATGGAGACCAGAGATGTAGGACTTTCTGTTCTATGTGTGTGTGTGTGTGTGTGTGTGTGTGTGTGTGCATTCTGCAGGCAGGTTCTCGTGGTTCTCTCTCAGCTGGAGGGGAATGCTGGGTTCTCCATCACACACCGTTTGGCTCATCGTAAAGCGGCGCAGGCCAACCTGGGTGACTGGACTCCTACTAAAGCCACACACTCACCCCAGCTCACACCTGATACAGAGGGACTGCACAAGCCACGCCCACTCTGACACACGCCCATATATGCCCACATGCACTTGTGAGGGGTGGAGCATAGCGGAACTACTGAGCCAATCCAATCACACGACTGCTCCTGGAGCCAAACACACACAAAGACGGACATGTACTCAAGGATATCACGATGACTGATACACACTGTGTGTGTGTGTGTGTGTGTGTGTGTGTGTGTGTGTGTGTGTGAGGGCCAATCCTGCAGGAAGTCTGAAGGTCTTCTCCGTTTTTATACCTGTGTGTCGGGGCTGTCTAAAAAACAATTAAATATCTTTTTTTCTTTTGTGTCATGTGCTCTCTTTAGCATATAGGGGCGGGGCTTAATTTGCTACAACCAATCACGGAGCCAGAGGGATAATACTTGAAGTGTATGTGTGGGATGTGTGGAGGATACTAGCTGTGTTCTAATCCTTATTCACTAGCCCCTAACAACTTCCCCTTGTGCCCTTCTTCTCCATGCCAAACACAGTGTAGTCACTGGTACACAATGCTAGTTACACACTAGGGTTTCAGCGTCCTGGCTCTTAGCTAGTGCTAAAATACATAACACAAACATACAAGGTGCTGCAGAAAGTTAGCAGCTGCTTAGGCAGCAAGATGGTTAGTTGGTTAAAGCTAGGTAATTACCAAACACACATCTGGGTCAGAAGGGAATCTTCAATCTTCAAACATTTTCAAGCAGATTTAGGGGAAGTCATCAAGGCTGTGATGAAAGTTATTGGAACAGTGTGTGTGTGTGTGTGTTTATCGGTGATCTAGCTGAGGTGGTGAGGGAAGCACAGAATGATGGTGTGGACTGGAGAGCTCTGATTGGTCAGATGGATGTTGCAATGGTTTCTTTTGATTTGTTCTTTTTTACTTGTTTAATGTATTCAGGTCACCCTCTGCTGACACACACACTCTTGAATGATCCAGTAACCTTCATTCTTCTATGTAGAGGTCATATTATGTGAGCCCTCACTACACACACACAGTCCTCACTATACACGGTACTCACAGTCACACACACTTTATTGTTCATCCTAATGACCATGCATAATATGACTCTCTCTCTCTCTCTCTCTCTCTCTCTCTCTCTCTCTCTCTTTCTCCAACCCCCCCCAATGTGTAGTGTACACATTAATACTGACCATACACTCATCCTACCTCACAGACACGCATACAAGCTAAACATGCAGTTTCCTCTTGTGGACGCGCACACACTCCCTCATCTGTGTGTGTGCTGGTAGATCAGGACCAACTCTGTGGTTTCCCTATCTCAGGTTCCATCGGACCAAATAAAGATTTTTTTATCTGACAATGTGGGCTTTCTGCTGTGGGGGTGGGGTATGCAGGTGTATGGGTGTGGCTCATTAATGTGAGAACAGGACTCAGGATTTCAAGGCTGATATTATAAACATGGGGCTGTGAGGGTGGGGTTTACACACTACACTAAATGCATATAAATATAAATAAAATATGAAATATACGATGTAAAGCTGTAAATGATCATTGTTAATAAAAAATATTACCAAATATGCAAATTGGATGTACTTTCACTAATGAGAATACTTTGCTGTGTGTGTCTGTACATGAGGACCATACCTCTATTCACATGTTCACACCCACTGTGCATGCGTTTGTGTGTGTGTTCCTAATATCAGTATAGAGAACAAGCTTAGTCATCAAACTGAGCAAGAAAACTGCTGGAAATCCCTGCTGAGGGTCTGTTAGTCCAGCGTGAAGCAGATTATGAAATGGCTACTGAAGTGTCCGAAGCCTCAGGTGTGTTTTGGAAAGTCATGTACAAAAAACTCACCTCATGAACCATTCCTTTTTATTTCACCTTTTTTCATCACAGAATATCTCCTATCATAAAAAATATATAGGGTCAATTACCTAGGATTATTTATAAAACTAATTAACCTTGTAAAAATTATTGAACACTGTTCCCAAAACTAATTTGTGTAGATCTGATTAAAATTTAAGTTCTGAGTTAAATGTTGTACTGCAGTCAGCCACTAGAGGGCATCACTGTCATATCCTCCACCTTAATAGAGCGTAATTGCTGGTGAGTTAAAGTGAGGCTGATGTCTGGCTGCTGTAACACTTTTTGATGCTGCTGCTGATGCTTCATAGATAATTGGAGCCCTTTTGAGGGCAAGGCTGGCCTGTTAGGACGGGACGGTGTCCATCCCACTCGGGAGGGTGCCGCTCTCATTTCTTGCAGCATCGCACATAGTCTTAGAGCAGATCTAGTTAATCGGTGACAATCCAGGGCCAGGGAGCAGACAAGCAGGTTAATCCCACCGTCTGCTGGCTGCAAAGAGTCGTCACTCAGGGTTCATAACATTGAGACTGTGTCTGTTCCCCGAACCAAACGAAAATGTTTTAACAATCAGAAAATTTGTTTTAGTAACCTGATTAACATAAAACTAGATGATAGTGAATGCACAGCCAGCACCTTTGATCTGAAGCTAGGACTGTTAAATATAAGATCTCTGTCAACTAAAACACTTATAATTAATGAACTGATTATTGATCAGGAGTTCAGCGTTCTTTGTTTAACAGAAACATGGATTAAACAAAACGAGTACGTAGCATTAAATGAAGCTTGTCTGTCTGGCTATAGCTATATACATCAACCGCGTCTAACAGGCAGGGGAGGAGGTGTCGCAGTTATTCATGATAATAAGCTAAGCACCACACAAAAACCCAGACATCAGTTCAACACATTCGAAGTTCTTTATACTAACCTAACGTATGCAAGTACTAATAATAAGTTCACAGAGTCAATTCCACTAATTGTTATTTACAGACCCCCAGGGCCATACTCTGAATTCCTCAGTGAATCTGGAGATTTTACTTCAAACCTTGTTGTTTCTTTAGACAAAGCACTAATAGTAGGAGACTTCAACATTCATTTTGATAAGCCAGAAGACCCTCTGAGAACAGCAGGTGTGTCCATCTTAGATTCATTAGGTGTTAATCAAAATGTAATAGGACCCACTCATAATGGAGGTCACACTCTGGATCTCATTTTTACATTCGGATTAAATATAGAAAACAGAGTCACTCTTCCACAGTCGGAAGCTATCTCAGATCATGATCTAGTTTCATTTAGAATGCGTCTTAGTCACGAGATGCGCAACTTGCTGCATTACCGTATGAAGCGTATATTTACGTCTGCTACTGCAGAAGGTGATTGACACTCAGGTCCAGTTCTCTCAGACTGCAGGAGTTTGAGCTGACGACTGAGAACAGATCTCTACAGCTTTCCTCTGTGAGTTTACACTGACACAACCTGGGAGAGGAAAGATGGTGTATGAGAACACAGAGATACAGAGTTCTACATTTTCCTAAGTAAGAGAACAGAGAGACGTTTGCAGGACATGTCTCTCATATCAGAAGGTAATAAACGTGTACTCTCATCTTCATCTTCACTGATAGAGACTTCAAAGCACTTTGGAACATCGCTCTGGATAAGGGCATCAGCTAAACGCCAGAAATGTAAATACTCTTATGAAATCTGATCAGGAGTGGCCTCTGGAGACACATTCAGAATGCCTGAGGTACACAGCTATGGCCTTCAGCTGGACACTGACCATTTGTGATGGATGTTAACAGGGCTGTCTGAAGAAGGCCTTTTATTCCCAGTGTCCAGCAGCTGTGGGGAACTGATACAAGAGCAAGGAAAGAAAGCAGTGTTTGGAATTATTTCACACTTAATAATTAAAATGTTAATTATGTCAAAGATATAGTAGATGCTAAAGAAATACCACAATTTTTTTTTATGATAAACATTTTTAACCTAAATGTAATGAGTTCCTGGTGGTAAAACTAGATGTTCTTCATGTATGTGTATATGTATTTGTTTGTTCATTTGGCCCAGAGAACACTGACATTTTTCTTTGGAATTATTCTCCTGGACGTTTCCCCGGTCACCCCTGCCCCTGGCTTGATTATTAGGGATTAAGGTATTTAAAAATGTTTAACTTTTTTTTAAAATTCCTTTGACAATGTCCACTGTTAAGAGGACTATACAAATAAAATGTCATTAAATTATTTCTGTAATTAAACAGACTCCTTATACACTGCTCACACATAATTCACCACCAGGAAGCAGCTGTTTTTGTAAATGAAGTTCTAAATGTGTGAATGTGTGAGCATCAGTTCGTGAAATACTGAAACCAGCTCTCTGGTACAAGCTAACTGCTGAGATCTGAGTTTCTCTTCATTCTGATGTTTGCTGTGAAGTTTAAGTGAAGCTCAGGATCTGTATCTACATGATGTATGTATTGATCTGAGTAGATAACTGCATGAATGGACAGTGTAATGTATATGTAAGGTTTATTGAGCTTTTGTTAAAATTTGAGCATGTGAATATTGCTTCAAGTAAACATCACAAATATTCTCAGATGTCATTTTACACTGACCGAAGCAACTCTCACTCGACTCTATATATTAAACAAATAATCAATATGATATTTAACATAAGGTGCCTAGAGCAAATTATAACCATGCATCTCTGAGAGATAGTGGTGAAACTTTACTTAAATTAATCCACTGTTCTGTAATTCTGTAATTGTTTTGGAAATGCCAGTGTGTATAAGAATTTTAGAACATCCCAACATGGTTAAGGTTTTAAATGGCAAAAATAATATTCCATCAATTAAAAATAAACAAGATGTGAAAGTGATGATCTGACCTGAGTTTCTCCAGTGTACAGTGTGGATCCTTCAGTCCAGCAGAGAGCAGCTTCACTCCTGAATCCTGCAGTTTATTGTAACTCAGGTCCAGTTCTCTCAGACTACAGGGGTCCGAGCTGAGGACTGAGGACAGAGCTCTACAGCTTTTCTCTGAGAGATCACACTGAGGAAGCCTGAAAGAGAAATGATTCAAATGAAGGAATGAAGAACAAAACAAGATGTGACGCACCCTGGAACTTTAATAAGCTTGTGGTCAGTGCTTTAACATTGCTCTGCTAACTTACTGATCCACTCTCTCGATCTGGATATCCTGCTCTATGTACAAAGTCATTCACAAACAATTCTCTTCCTCCTCTCTACTTCACATATACTGTAGTTCTCACTATAAACACTATTAACTTCTATATTTACTCTCTAGCCTGTAGTATATCTCAGGCACTGTGTGATACTATCTGTTTATGAGCTCATCTTATGACCGTGATATCCTTTGTTTTGACATAGAAATCTTTCTGTTTTGTTGTAAACATGTGATGAACACAGACACTGTGACAGTTTCTTCTTCCATAATTTAGACAATCCTTTTCATAATAAACTCACCGAACCGCCAGTGAACACACAAACAACTATGTCTGTTTCTGTTGACGTATTTTATAGAGATAACACTGAATATTACACCTTCCTTCTGTATAAATACTCCCTTGTTAATCTCAGTAGATTTTAAAGAGTTTTGCTATTCAGTCACTATTCCTGTGTTGGTTCTTTGGCAGTCTCTTCACTAAATTCAGCTCAAAGGTAGTGTCAGAAGCAGCACAGCTCCAGATTTATAAGCCTCTGGTGCAGTATCTGGGGTTCCTCATCTCCTAAGAACAGTGCTAACTCTCATCTGCTCATCTGAGAGTAATAATTGAGGTCCATCCTTCAACAACACTGAAAAATATCCTCAGTTTTCTGGGACTGATTAATTTCTGCCTCCAGTATATCCTTACCTGTTCACACCATGACGAAATGTTGCACCAGTGCTGTCTCAAAGACATGCCTACTGTAAATCAGGTAGTCAAGATTATTAATAATATTCAGACACAACACACATGACCACACAGCGCTGTTCAGGCTATGAAGCCATCCTCTGTGCCACACAAAATCTAACTATCAAACCCGTAACAGCCCAAAATACCCCAGCAGTCCTTTTACACCACCTCCTGAGCTCCTGTTTGGAGGAACAGCTACCCGATGGCTGGTTGGACACACATATTTGTAAATGGCTCATGGTCTAAACCTGATGATAATATCACCTTATGTGGATCCTCAGTCTCTCAGCTCACTCTATTCTTTTTCTTTCAGCTGAAGCAGCTGGACTTTAACAAAGGCATGTTGTCTGTTTAAAGATCAAATAATAACTATTTATACTCATTCACCAGATGCTTTTGGTGTAGCTCACGATTCTGGTCAAATTTGGAATACACATGGTTTTAAATGGAAAAGCCATTACATTTCTGGTCTTTTAGAGGCCTCAACATTACCCAAATGTCTAGCTGTCATTAAGATCAGGGGTTAGCTGATAAAGTAGCAAAAATGGGCTGCCAAAGAGGGCATATCCTCGCTTTTTGTGGCCAAAACAGCCAGGGTATTTTCTGTTTACACACATTTTGACTCCAATAGATACTGAAATATCTTTTATACAAACATGGATGAACTAATTCACACTGTACTCCTCTGCTCTGTCTTGCCTTTTCTCATGCGCCTCATTTTATTTCTCATTTTATATTCTCCATGTCACTAAAACTGATACTCAATGTGAATATCTCAACACTGACTGGAATTTTTACATTTCCTACCACCAAAGTTCAGGAATAGTAGAAAAAAAACAAACAAACAGCCCAAACTGGGTGGATCTGCCCTCAGATCTTTGTGAAATAAGCATGACACCACATCCAAAATCTCCCTTCGAGATCATCCTGGTATTTCCCTCTCAGGTGTCCTGAAGGTGATTGTCGGAGATTTTTATGCTCTTTAAGAGTGTGCACAATTCCCGCTGGGACCTAAGAGGGCAGTGTTATATTTTGAATTTATCTCGGCACGCTCTGTCCTGGGATGACTGTGTGATACTCATCTTATGACCATGATGTCCTTTGTTTTGACAGAAATTCTTCCTGTTCTGTTTTGATAAACATGTGCTGAACAAAGACAATTTGTGACAATTTCTTCATCTGTAATTGGGGGTCGGTGGTGGCTCAAGTGATTAAGGCTCTGGGTTGTTGCCCGGAAGACCGGGGGTTCAAGCCCCAGCATAGCCAAGTTGCTACTGTTGGGCCCTTGAGCAAGGCCCCTTAACCCTCTCTGCTCCAGGGGTGCTGTATCATGGCTGACCCTATGCTCTGACCCCAACCTCCAAGGATGGGATATGCAAAGAAAGAATTTCACTGTGCTATAATGTGTATGTGACAAATAAAGGCTATTTCTTTCTATAATTTCATAATAAACTCACCAAACCACAAGTGAACACATCAACACATTTATTTTGTTTACCAATAAATAACACTGAATATTACACCTTTCTTCTGTATAAATACACTATTGCTATTCAGTCACTGTCTCTGTTTTGTTCTTGCACAATTTCTTCCCTGAATTCAGCTCAGAGGTAGTACCAGGAGCAACGTGGCTCAGGCTTGTTCTCTGAGTGGACCCGAAAATTTGAACAAACAGTATATTAATTATATGTAATTAGATTAAGGCTATTTGTATCATTTTGGAATAATTTTTAGAGCAGGGCTAAATGTGAAGCAGCATATGAATATTATAGCAGTAAAATAGTAAAATGCTGAATTTAAAATTTAATTTAATTTATTAGTAAAAAATATAACTTACAAAGCTTTTCACTTTGACCACCGGCATCAGTCTTAGAAGACATTCCTCTGATGGGTAATATTTTTTTCTCAAATCAAACACATTCAGATGTTCTTCTGAGTTCAGCAACACAAACACCAGAGCTGACCACTGAACAGGATCAATTCTGGCAACACTGAGACACCAGGTATCTCTACTGCACTAGAGAATGATCATTCAGTTCATTCAGGCAGTGGAACGGATTGATGGATTTTTCTGGAGATGGATTCTCCATGATCTTCTCCCTGATGTACTCGACTATTTCCTATTTACTGTGAGAGCTACTTCCTGTCTGGGGCAGTAGGTCTTGTAAGAGAGTCTGATTGGACTCCAGTGAGAGACCCAGAAGGAAGCGGAGGAACAGGTCCAGGTGTCCATTCTCACTCTGTAAGGCCTTGTCCACTGAAAACTTCAGGAAATCAGGCATACTTGACTTGGTGAAAAGACCAAACCAGATAAATTCATATAAAGCAGCCACAAACTCCTGAACACTCAGATGTACAAAGCTGAACACCTTCCACAGGTGAAGCCCAAACTCTTCTCTGAAGATCTGGGTACACACTCCTGAGTACACGGACACTTCTCTGACATCAATGCCACACTCTCTCAGGTCTTCCTCATAGAAGATCAGGTTTCCTTTCTCCAGCTGCTGGAAAGCCAGTTTTCCCAGTGCCAGGATACTCTCTCTGGTCTGTTGAGGATCAGGGTCACAGTTCTGATGGTACTTTTGGTCCTTGTGTTTGATGTGAAAGATCAGGAAGTGTGTGAACATTTGAGTCAGAGTCTTGGAGATCTCTCCACTCTCTGCTTCACCCAACATTCTCTCTAGAACAGTGGCTGAGATCCAGCAGAAGACTGGGATGTGGCACATGATGTAGAGGCTTCTTGAAGACTTCATGTGTCTGATGATTTTATTGGCCAGTCTCTGATCACTGATCCTCTTCCTGAAGTACTTGTGGAATAAAAATTCTACTGTACTCACTACTAAAATCTGACTCCAGCTCCACACTGACCCGACAGCTCAGTCTAAGTGAAACTCATAGTTCGTAAGGCCTCAAAACCAAATAAGCCAATCAAGCAGACTAGATGAATGCAGATAAGAGATTTTATTTTGTAATCAGCACTGACACAAGAATTGAGATGCTCACACATGAACGTCCCAACAACCTCTTCCCGGGGAACTCCAACTACAGCCTTTATATACATTTCCCTTATCTTCCCAATGCAACACGTCACTGGTTCTTTGCCTAGACAATCCCACCCATCTTTCTTTTTTTAGACCTTTTAGATTCTTTTTTACACCATTATCTTTGAATTTACAACTTTTCGAATACCATTGTAATTAAACTTTCCTGAATCATTATATTAAAAATTGGGCGTTTCCGCCCCCACCAGTGGGATTGTCTTTGGCCTCACTCTCGCCAATACCTCATTCTTCTTCAGGAGACAGCATGGGTAAGTTCTCAGTTCTTCAGGGGCCAACACCCTTTCTTTTATTAACTTTTACACCTCACGGATTTTCTGGTTTATCCGCTGTCTTCTACGTATGTACTCTAGATATTTCGCCTGGTACCACTATTGCCATCCAGCACGCGCTGCGTTTACTTCATGATGAGATCACTACCGCTCAAGGTACCAGTGGAGCGAAGATTGACCATAACAATCTAGGGTGCGTCTCTGCCATTGATTGGTCCAAGTTTGGAAAGCCTGGTACCGCAGAGAAAGCCTGCCAGACTGACATCATCGATACAACTATTTGTTCTTCAAAGCCCTTGCAGCCTGTGTGCAAGGCCCGTGACAGGCCAACATGCCGTGTTAAACCTTATATTGTTCTTAAGCTCAAACGACCTAACGAATAAACCTTACCTGAGAACTCACTCCTGCTGTCCCCCTGATTATTTCACACATACCTCATACATATATTCTCATTTACAAAATTATCTCCCACATTCCCCCCTTTTGTGACTCAAGTCACAACACACTCAACTTGTTCAGACGCTATTGCATACATGCCTTATATACGTACATAAGTCAGCACAAGGATTACATACTCGTATGATTCGTTTTCAGTGTTTCACTACTATCATGGTGCTAGTAAACAATTATACACTCGTTAAGGAATGTAATAAGTACTCCAAGCTCTGTGCAGGTACCACTGCATGTAGTTCTTCTCAGTCTTGCTATCGCCCACCTCACTCGTTCTCTCACATTTGCCAGTCAATTTCATACCTACCTGGATCCCAACCCTACTCATCAGGTATTCCCCTGGTTACACGCAATCCACGTTGTTTCCATTTCATGCCCGGTGACCAGCAGCACGACCGTGCCTGCCTTAGGTTGTCCCACCCAGTGAGATCTTACCCGTCTTTGGCTAACCGGCCTTCTTCTCTGGTCACCGGCTGCCCCCTGTTTTTTTTTTTGCAGGTAGCAGCTTTCCCCTTGCCCAACACCTCTGACTCTGGTGTGGCTTTTTGTGTTGCTGGTCTGTCTTCTCTTGATTCTTCAGTAGGGCATTACTGGGATCTATACCATGAGCCAGATTGGAACCTCAGTCACTCTGTCCTCAGTTACTCTCGGGATCTCATCACCTTACCTATCCAGCCACTGTACCTGCAGAGAGCTTCAAGTGTGCAAACATTAAGTATCAACTAACTCTATGTTTATAACACATTCAGTAATGTCTACCACTCGTTCCCACATGACCAATAAGCCTGAATCATTATTATTATGTTCCCTTTAACCACAAATCAGCAGTTGTCATTAAGATGCATAAATGAGTAACATTCAATCATTCAGTAGTCATTATAAGACTTCTCCAGTGATCCCGGCACATTTTGACACTCGGCATACAGATAGATTCATATAAAATCTGATTACGCTTTTTCATCAGTAGTATTTCAAAACACACGTAAATAATAATAGTGTTGCATGCATAAACATTGGTGATTTAAAACACAATATAATACGACACGCCGACATAACATATCCCACATCCTTTTATGATGTCCCCTGTTGTTCTTCTGCCCATGTGACTTTGCGCCACGTAGAGGGGCCATTGGGGGGCTAAGGAGAGGTTACTAGCACATCACTTAGCCCCCTCCCAATGATGGGAACGGCAAGGATCTCAGCAGCTCCATCATTTGTCTAGGAACATTGGTCCACAATACATCTTCTCCTAACTTGACTGTAATGACCTCTACCCTCTTCTTAAGTGGTACACCTATCCATATTCCGAACCTTCTCTTCCTTCTGTACGCAAGATTAAGTAACCGTTCTACACTATAATGTGCATGTTCTACCACGATGGGTAACTGTGCTGTCTGTCTCGGAGTGTATGCAAATGTTTGTATCTCTGTAATATACATCCTGTCTGCATAAATCTCCCTCACTGATGTACGTCTGTCTATAAAAGGGTACTCTAGCAATCCTAAATTTGGCTCCCACTCCCCCAAATCGTTTTTCAACAACTTACCCCATAAATACCTCCATATATGCCTCCAGTCCCCCTCCATTATGCAATCATCTTTATTAAGTCCAATTCATCACTGCCATTGCTGGGTTTAAACGGAGACTCGATCTCATGTGTCATCTGAACATATTGGCCAGACAATGTGTGCGTCATCTGTGTAATCATGGAACGCAGTAGTGGAATTACACAACACAACAGAACTGCAAGTATCACCAAAACCACACCTACGAATGTTCCTATCCTAAGTATGACGGCTCTCCAATTTGAGGAGAACAACCATGCCAGCCAATCATTTGTTGGTTTATATGTGTTCTCTACGTGCTCGTCTCTAAGATCTTTCATCTGCCGCAATATTTTACTCAGGTTACCCTCTGGACCAGTGTGTATTGGAATGTAAGTACAACATTGGTCTCCAAACATAGTACACACTCCTTCTTCCGGGGCCCTCATGGTGTCCAGGATAAGCCTGTTCTGTAAGGCCATGGTAGATGTTGCATGTAGTTGTTCTTGAATCAAATCCAATGCTTGTATTGTGTAGTTCATGAACCTTTGTTGATTGTACCAAATATAGTTAATCCATCTCACGTTTTTACCAATCTGTGCCCATGGCAAGAAAAAGGTCAGTGCTCCTGCTCTTGGTCGACCAATGGCAGCATGTTCATCAGGGACTCCCACCGGAATTCCTCTCCAATCCACGTAAACCCCACTGCTCCTGTCAAATCGTCCCAAGTCGCGCTTAATTCGTCGACCTGATGTATTAATCTCCTTTTCTTGCAGCACAGTTAGTTTTCCTGTCAGCACCACTGTTGCACAGCATCCTCCCCACCCGGGTGGCAAGGTCTGCCTAGCAACACTATATCCACAATACCAGAATACATCAGCCAGTGGCCTAGTCCCATTAGATAGGTCAGGCTGGTTCAGATCAATATAGTCCTTTTTCCACTGTCTCCACACGGTAATCTTTAATCCTTTTGTATCTGCCGTCATGTCACAGTCTTTAGAAATGTTGCCGACAAACACCTGTGATCCGTTTGAACATACACAGAATGGGTACCTCTGTCCCTGACGCTCACTCACTCTGATGGGCGGATGTCCCTCAGTCCCGATCTCCTCATACTCACAGGTGCTATTCAACTTCTTCAACCTGGTTGGGCCGTAGGCACATGAGATAGAATGCATAAGACAAATGAATGGGCATAGGTGGCGTAGGTTGTGCTTGGTGCTGTTACAACCTTCTGGTCCTCTCGTTGGAAAAACTCTGGGAGCTCGCGATGTCCTGTCATGGCACACTATGCATGAGGTGTTTCCTGCTTCGTGTGCTGTGTAACTTAGCCATTGGTAAAACAAGTTGTTTGTCCACAACTCCTGGTCTAATCTACTCATGAGGCTCATTGACTGTGCAGTGTCTCTGCGTATTCTGGGCAGCGTTGTTGGTGATTGCTCAATATAATGTATTCCCCTAGTTTCATCATTCATGTGTTCATCATCACCAAAGACTCGTATAAGTGTGTATGTCCATAGTCCTATACACAGCAGTGCTATTATTACAAGTACCAATAAGCCCCAGTCCGTTCTGTTGATTCAATCACCGTTTCCCTCCTCTTCATTTATTTCTTGCTCATCGTTCCTCTCTCTCCCATCTCTTTCAGTGTTCTCGCCGTGCACGGGCTCTAGTTCTATAGGCAGGTCCTGTATCTCCCACATCGTGTTGTGAAGGCCCTTCCCTTGGGTCGTCTTCTTCTTGTTCTGCTGGACTCTCCCACGGTTGAAACTCCTGGCTCTGCGGGTGGGGCGCTTGTACCGAAGGGGGTTGTGAGGCGGGAACAGCTGGATCACGCCTTCGCACCTCGAATTCCCTTATCAGTGGATCCTGCTCCTGCGCTCTTTCACGTCTCGCTCCAGCCCCTGGATCTGGTGCTCTGCAACAGTGATTTAGATGAAACCAAGCAGTCTTACCTTCGACCTTTACGGCTGTTGGAGTAGCTAAGACAACTTTTAGTGGTCCAACTCATCTGGGCTCATTCCATCTTCTCTTGAAGACCTTGACATACACCCAGTCTCCTGGTTTCACAGTCCTCAGCTCCTCGTCAATTTCGCTCGTCCTTCCCTCCGTAGCACCTTTCACCTGTTGGAATATAGCTCGATGTATTTCAGTCAAGTGCTTCACATAGTTGCCAAGCTCACTTTCAAGCTGCTCCAGCGAAGGGCCCTTATAGGGCCCTCGTAGATAAGGCACAGGCATAGGTCGTCCTGTAAGCATTTCATGCGGGGTTAGATGCGTCATTCGGTTAGTTTGCATTCTCATGCTCATCAGTGCTAATGGCAAAGCTTGCACCCAATTCATTTTTCCCGCTTCACAAATTTTTGCCAGCTTCACTTTTAATGTTCCATTGGCCCTTTCCACCATTCCCTGCGACTGTGGGTGATAGACACAACCCAATCTGTGTCGTATTCTTAAATACTGGAACACTCTTCGAATCACATTGTTCACAAAGTGAGTACCACTGTCTGAGCTGATCTTATCAGGAATACCAAACCTTGGAATCACCACACGACACAAAAATTTAGCCACTGAATCTGCATCTGCTTTAGCTGTTGGGTGCGCCTCCACCCATCTACTAAATCTATCCTCCACCACCAAAACATACCTTTTCTTCTCCTTCACCTCAGCCATATCCATGAAGTCAATGATCAGATGCCTGAATGGTCCGTCTGGCTCTGGTATGTGACCTATTGGGGCAGTAAAACTTTTCCTGTTGTTGTATTCTGCACATATTTCACAATGTGCTAACCTGTGATCAACCATCTGAGCTAAATACGGAGACCACCATGCTCTTTGAATTCGTTTGATCACTTCCCCCCTTGCGCAATGGCTCAAGCCATGCGCATCATTAATCAACGATGTGAGAACTGAGAGAGGAGCCACAAAATGCCCCTGAGGACCACGCCATACGCCTGTTCGCGCATTCTTAACTGCCCCCCTTTTTATCCACTTAGATATCTCATACACTGAGGCCGAATTTTGCGCTGCGGCTAAGGAGGTTAAGTCCATTTCTGGGTAGTCATCGCCTTCAGAGTCGGTCACAAGCATAATGTTAGTATGTCCTAAAGCTGCTAATTTTGCTGCCTCATCTGCTGCAGTGTTTCCACTGGTAACAAAAGAGCCATCTGTTTTATGCGCTAAACATTTGACGATAGCTAGTTTAGCTGGCAGAGTAATAGCATGTAACAAATCAGTTATGGCCATTCCATGCGTCACAGGAGAGCCATCTGCTCTCAATAACCCTCTCTGGGCCCATGTAGGGCCGAAGTAATGACACACACCATAAGCATACTGCGAATCCGTGAAAATAGTACAAGATTTCCCTGCAGCTAGCTTACAAGCTGCGGCGAGCGCTTTTAACTCAGCCAATTGTGCGGAACATGGTTGAGAAACAGCCGTAGACTGAACAGTAACAAAGCTAGTCAAATCGTTACTGGGCGCTACTATGGCGTAACCCGCCAAGTTCCCGTCTGGGCCTCTAAAGCACGAACCGTCAACAAAAAAGGTTACATCCGAATGTGGCAAAGGTTGATTTTCAAGGTCTTGACGCGCTTTAGAGTATGTGGTTGAAACTTGCTGGCAATCGTGCGGTTCACCATCCAATGGGGTCATCATTCTATCAGCTGGATTGACTGTCTGGCATCTTTGAATAGTCAATTCTGGTGAAGAGAGAATTACGTCGTAACCTGTCTTCCGCGCATGAGTTATCACAAATGTCGGACTGGTAAGCAGGGCGTTGTGGGAGATGATTTTGTAAATGAGAATATATGTATAAGGTATGTGTGAAATAATCAGGGGGACAGCAGGAGTGAGTTCTCAGGTAAAGTTTATTCGTTAGGTCGTTTGAGCTTAAGAACAATATAAGGTTTAACACGGCATGTTGGCCTGTCACGGGCCTTGCACACAGGCTGCAAGGGCTTTAAAGAACAAGTAGTTGTACCAATGATGTCAGTCTGGCAGGCTTTCTCTGCGGTACCAGGCTTTCCAAACTTGGACCAATCAATGGCAGAGACGCACCCTAGATTGTTGTGGTCAATCTTCGCTCCATTGGTACCTTGAGCGGTAGTGAGCTCATCATGAAGTAAACGCAGCGCGTGTTGGATGGCAATGGTGGTACCAGGCGAAATATCTAGAGAACATACGTGGAAGACAGCGGATAAATCAGAAAATCCGTGAGGTGTAAAAGTTAATAAAAGAAAGGGGTGTTGGCCCCTGAAGAACTGAGAACTTACCCATGCTGTCTCCTGAAGAAGAATGAGGTATTGGCGAGAGTGAGGCCAAAGACAATCCCACTGGTGGGGGCGGAAACGCCCAATTTTTAATATAATGATTCAGGAAAGTTTAATTATAATGGTATTCGAAAAGTTGTAAATCCAAAGATAATGGTGTAAAAAAGAATCTAAAAGGTCAGAAAAGAAAGATGGGTGGGATTGTCTAGGCAAAGAACCAGTGACGTGTTGCATTGGGAAGATAAGGGAAATGTATATAAAGGCTGTAGTTGGAGTTCCCCGGGTAGAGGTTGTTGGGACGTTCATGCGTGAGCATCTCAATTCTTGTATCAGCGCTGATTACAAAATAAAATCTCTTATCTGTGTTCATCTAGTCTGCTTGATTGGCTTATTTAGTTTTGAGGCCTTACTAACTATGAGTCTCACTCAGACTGAGCTGTCGGGTCAGTGTGGAGCTGGAGTCGGATTTCAGTAGTGAGTACAGTAGAATTTTTATTCCACATTGTTTTGGTGACCCCGACGTGATTTCAAAGAAAACGAGATTGGCACAGAGAGAACAGCAGAGCCCCAGACCCGGGACCTGAGGCTGCGGCCGCCGCCCACGGACCAGACACGGGATCCAACTAGGACAGAGGTAAGGCAGAAACCTGTTTAACTGAATTTCTGCATTAGTTGTGTGTGGTCTGGGGAGGCGGAGGCGCTCGGCCCAGGGTCGGATCAGCTCTGCTCCAACCTATTGAGGCAGAGAGGCAGAGTGAGTGTAAGTTAAAAAAAAAACCACATAGAGTGACATGATAAATTGCATGTTTTGTATTGAAAAGACTAGATGATGTCAGATGTATGAATGTGTAAAGGCCTGTATGATCGAAAGTCCTGGTGGGTTCCAGGTGGTATGAGAGAAATTCCTGTGAAAAAGACCTTATTTGGACGCAAACGGAGCGTTTAGTAGTAGAATAGTAAGTTCTGTGAACGTGAACACCGTCACTGGAAAAAGAAAAATAAGTGTCAAGTAGCAGGTGATAAAAGAGAAGAGTAAAATTCCTGGATCCGGGTGGTAGTGAAAGGAAAATAAGAGAAGAAAAGAGAAATATAGTGAAAAATCCCGGATCTAGGTGTAAGAGAAATAAGAGATAAAGAGAATATAAAGAGAAAAAGCGCTGAATAGAAAAGTCCTGGATCCAGGTGGTAGAGAATAAAGAAAAGATTAAGAAAAATAAGGAGAGGCCCGCTGTCGGCCTTTGTCTGTTGTCTGTCCTGATTGTATTGCATGCAGTGTGTGGGTGTGTTGAGTGCGAGGGGCTGTGTGAGTGTGAGTGCATGAAGAAAATAAATGGTGATTGGATGTGCGCACTGTAAATAGCACTGTATTAACCTTTTGTCTACTAACACTATTACTGTGAGATTATAGGAAAACCAGTGTGTACATGCATGCACACTGATATGGAGTGTGATATATGAAACAGGTGGGGATGATAGGGCTGAAGTTGAAAAGGAATAGCAACAGAGTGAGAAAATAAGGCAGAAATCTTTGTGAGAGTAAAGGAATCACTGTGCATGGATGTAATCATACTAAGGTTTGATATATATGTTTTGGAGGTACACTATGTGAGAAATGAAGGAAAAGTAAGGGTAGTGATGGTGTGGACTAGAATAGTCTTTAGAATAAATCTTATAGTGAAGCGGGCATCCACATACCGTAAGTAAGGACCAAGTGCCAAGTGTGAGCTAATGGTTCATCTCAATTTGTTATGCACTCGTTGAATTGGATGAATACGTGTATCGGTCACAAGTATAATTGTTCCACCCTCTACTGACGTGAAAGTGTGGTGTGACATCCATGAGGTCTAGGGGAAGATGTAGCAGACTGTAGGAAACAACTGCTCCCGAATGGTGGAAGTGTTTGTATCCGCCTACACGGGACGACACCGTGTGAGTGCTTACTTTACCGTTCCGGAGGAACTAAGTGAGGAAGTTCCCAATATTATCACAGAAAGAGCAAAAACTCGCGGATTAGAGCTAAGTCTTGACAGTCCACTACCATTCAAGCGAGTTGGTTATAGGTTTCCAAATAGGTTTGAAAGGGAGTTCGCTGAGGCAGCACTAGAGGTGTTGAGAAAGGAAGCTGGGAAACTCCTGGTTAGGGTCAATTTAATGTGGCCGATGACCCCAAGAGGTCCTCAATACACGGAGGTTTGGGCTAGCATGTGGAAGTTGGGGCAGGATCGTAGGTTGTGGAAGTGTTTCATTGCAGGAAGTTTAACAGTAGATCCTCAGGTGATGATGAAGAATTAAAAAGAACAAGTGTGTGTGTGTGTGGAAAAAGATCGAGTGCTTTTTGAAGTAGTGGAAAGGTGTGTGTGTGTGTGTGTGTGTGCGGGGGCATTGTGCCAAGAAAGAGTGAGTAAGAGCGGAGACATCCCCCTAGAAGGAGGAATTTCATACAGAATAAGTGAGGGAAAAGAGTTGTACATATGAATAGGCTGAGGAGTTCAACGGCTAGAGACACGGTTTGTGGACTTGGAACGAAATCAAAAGCGGCTGAAAGCAGGTTTAGCGAGGGAGGGATATTGTGCGATCAGCAAAAGAGAATACTTAGGAAAAATCCACCTAAAACTTGGGTCTGCATACTGTTGGGCCACTCAGTGAATTGTAAAAAATGTGACCCAGATAATACAACATTACCCTTACTGAAGTATTGAGCTATTATATTGATACCATATACTGCATGCGCACTACTGTTTTCTTCAGCTGTATGGCCTTTCGCCAAGACTTGGAGATAGAAACAAGGGGAATACGCACACACTTTTGGGATGAGCAGACATATAAAGATAGGGAAGGAGTAGAGCACTGGCAGCCAGAAGATTTGATTAGAGATAAATTGTGGGCCCTGACAAAGTTTGACGGACTGTACACCTTACAAAGAACGTTCCCCGACGTAGACTGGTACGAAGCATTAAGGAAGATTTGGCATCCCAAGTTGTTGAGTATTTTGAGAGCACTAGTTGACGCTCCTGAGCCCAGCAGTGTAGCCATCCCAATATTTGATTTCATCAGTGACCCATATAAGGAAGACGACGAACCCCTGGCAGAGTTATTCCAGCCCAGACCAAGCCAGTACAATTATTGTTCGGGATTGACAGCAACTGTGACAGTAGAACCGCGACTCGTACACTGGGAAAGAGGTTTTGCAACGTCAGTGCTGATTGATAAGATCAATGCGCTCGGTGAGAAGATAAGAAAGAATCCAGTAAGGCCGAGCTTGACAGTGAAACGAATCAGCGTCGCACTGACGTGGTCAGAAGGCAATAGGAATCCAGGAGAGAGAAGTAGCGCATACAGGGCACAACAGGGGTGCATCATGAGTGAAGGGAGAAGACAGCCTACACCAGTTGACATTATAATAGCGCAACACAAACCTGACGAGAAGTATGTCAGGAAGTGTATGAGGAAATGGCATGACAGGACTCAGGGGACATGGCAGTGGCCGGTGGAAGGAACATTTGATGAAAAGGCCTGCTCAGAAGTGAGAGAAATGCTGAGACACTGGAAGCCAAGCAAAGATGATGATAAATCCAGAGGAAAGAAGTATAGGCGGTTGGAGATTCTGGAATGGTTCATGAGAGAAGGAAAGAAGGTCAGAGAAGCAGAAGAAGAGGTGAAGCGAGCGATAAAGAAGGAAGAAGAGCGGAGTAGAGAGGAGAGAGAAATAGAAAGACCACCGCCAATCTACTGTCCATCACCCAACTACAACGAGCCAGTGGTGGGCAGGGAACAAGTGGGAGTGTATCCAACCTTAACGGACTGCTATGCCGACTGGACAGGATGGGAAGACGTGGAGATATCAGTTGAAAACCCAATTAAAGGAAAAATTAGGAGGAGCAAAGAGACAGGGGGAAATCACAGTGAAAATGAGGAAGAAGAGGAGGCAGAGGAGATATTGCAAAGAGCAAAGAAAGAGAGTGAAGAGTATTTGCAAAAGGGAAAGGAGTTCACACACTCAACACCAGTGGGGGACAGTGCCGAGAGATATAGCTCAACGCGTGCGAGTGGGCCTACAGCGCCCCCTACGCTCCCGGAAGAATGGGAAAGAGATGAACCAATGAGTGAGGAACAGGGTGCGTATAATCAATCCCGAACAGAAAAGACAACAGGGCCACCGGAAAAACAACCATGTGCTGAATACTGGCGAGAAGATCCAGAGAGACAGGTTAGAGGAGTGCTGTACATAGAGCCAAGGAAAGATGCAATAAAGAGACAGAGGGACACCAATGAGCAGAAGGTGATGGATAGCGTTCGTGATTTCGCACAGCAGCTGGAAGATTTAGAAGAGCGCTTACAAAGTTCAGTTACAGCGTTGGAGGAGCAGCTGGAACGGGAGCGCACGCGACCAAGAACCTTAAGGGACAAGAAGTCACTAAAAGCACCGCAGAGATATGGGTTTGATGGTGAAGAAGAGGTTCGAATGAATCCCCTGGTGACAAAAGGAAGAGATGTGCAATATGTTCCATGGACATTTATGGATATGGTAGGATTAAGCTCACAGCTACCGGAGATGTGTAATGGAGGGCAGAGGTGGATTACAAAGTTCGAAGAAAAGACAGCAGGACATACCTTGTCGATAGGAGATGTGAAAGCCATATTAGCTCAAACGATAGGGAAAGCAAAAACAGCTGAAATACTGGATGAAGCTGGACTAAAAGGAGCAATGGATCTACCAGGCTGGGATGCTATAGCACTGGGGACATGGAGAAACAGGTTGTGGAATGAAATAAGGAAAACCTACCCCACGAAAATGGACCCAGGACAACTGGAACACATGATTCTGAAGGAAGAAGAAAATGTAGTAAAATTCATCCATGATTATCAGAATAAATGGAAGGAAGAGACAGGTGGAACATGGGACGAGACGGACACAAGTAAAGGACTGTTTAAATTAATGCTGAAGAAATGTCTACCAGAACCAGTCCAAACCTCGTTGGATGAGGTGGTCGGTCTAAACTCCATGCCATGGGACACCTACAAAGCACATGTGATACATTATGTGGAACAATACAGAAAGAAACAAAAGGACGAGAAAACAGCCTCAGAGGCCCTACTGACACAGTTATATAAAACACAGCTTGGTGAGTTGACAAGAGCTAGACAGAAAGAAAAGGAGAGAGAAAAAGCAGGAAAAATACAAGCCGCAGTGGTTATCCCAGCAAGCCAGGAACCAGTACAGAATAACCAAATGCTGCTGCAACAAGGACAAACACCACAGCAACCGCAAATGATGCCACAACCGCAGGTGGCAGCACCAAACTCACAGTATCCACAAAATAGCCAGGCGTACCCAATGGCCCAACCCATTAATGTCCACATTGGCGGTGCACAAGGAAGATTTAGAGGACGCCCAATGAGAGGTCGGTGGCAAGGGAGAAGGCAGCCATGGGAACGATTTGGCTCACCACCGCAGGGATATGCGCCGCAGAGCCCTGGAAGGCCCCAAGGACTGAGTTATGCGCAGGCACCCCCCAATCCTCAGTACCAACAGCCTCAACAGCCACTAGAGTGCTGGGGCTGCGGAGGGACTGGACACATGAGAAGAGACTGCCCACATATGTATCAGCCCCAGATAGGCCCGGGACTGGGGCCCGCACCAAATTGGAATTGAAGCGGCCCTGAGAAGCCAGAGGGGGAGAATATGCAGTATGCTACTACACTGCATCCGCAACAGGAACCAACTGTCATGGTAACACTCAACAATGAGCGTCCTTTTCCATTCATGATCGACACAGGTGCCACATATTCATGTATAGGGCGCGAAGGCTCGAATCTCCCTCTCGCTCGGAAGACCATCAAAACAACAGGTTTCTCAGGGATCTCACAGATCTTGCACTTCACAGAGCCTCAGATACTAACATTAGAAGACACCACCATTGTGGCACCACTTTTGTATTCACCCTCTACACCAGTCAATTTATTGGGACGAGATCTTTTGTGTAAATTTAAGGCTAGAATTCAGTGCAGCCCTACAGGCCTCTGGGTAACATTCCCAGACAGAACCACAGTAGGACAATATCTCATGGCTGGGATGCAGGCAGACACAGAGTGTAGCACAGTGTATTGGCTACAGAACGATGATCCCTCATTATCAGAGTTGCAGGCCAGCTATTTACAGTGGAAGCCATGGATACAGGCTATGCGGCCGGATTACACCGAACCTAAGAGCCCGCTGCACTGTACTATGTGTTTTGACCCTGACAGCACCAATGAAGAATATGCAACACTATGGTCAGATATGTTGGAAGGAAAACTGTTTGACGTGGTGACAACAGACATCTTCGTGGGCCCTCAAGGAGTGGCAACGGCAGTTCAGTTACCCAATAACTTGGAGAGCTGGTACCAGATTACAAACTCAATACCACACATCACACTGATGGTAGCAGGAGGCTATGAATCGAAAGACCTGGGACCAATGCTCAAAGAAACTAGCCACGTGCTGGAATGGAAGCCAACCATCAACCAGTACATGCACACCTCACCGGATGGAAAATTTATGCGCATTTCTCAAAAAGGCACAGACACTTTAAGAGCCACACAAACCTTGATAGAAAAGAAAATGTCTCCTATTTATCAGTTACCACTTTCAGATGACAAAGACATCGCACCAGATAAACAATCGGATACAGAAACTGAAGAACTGTTAGCCACAATCCCAAGTGTGCTCTGGACTCAGCACTCTACAGACGTAGGACTCATAAAGTCAGCAGGACAGGTTTTGATAAAACTTAAACCTAATGTCAGGTACCCGTATCAGAAACAATATCCACTAACACCACAGGCTCAGGCAGGAATAGGACCCACACTTGAGGGGTTATTGGAGGCAGGGGTTCTAATACCAACACATAGCCGTTGCAATACTCCAATATTCCCAGTTAGAAAACCAAACTCAGATAAGTGGCGACTTGTGCACGATTTACGTGCTATTAACTATATAGTTGAGGCAGAAGCACCCATAGTCCCAGATCCACATACGTTACTCTCCAACATCCCAGGCAATACTAAGTGGTACACGGTCATTGATTTGTGTTCTGCATTTTTTAGTATTCCACTGCATCCTGATTCACAACATTTGTTTGCGTTCACGTATAACGGCCAACAGTACACATACACGAGATTGCCCCAGGGCTATTGTGAAAGCCCATCGATTTTCAATCGAATTGTGGCTAGGGATCTAGCTTCGTTGGATATTGATAGTCTTCTCCTGACATATGTTGATGACATCTTGATTTGTAGCCCAACTAAAGAACAGTGCCAGGCAGACTCCCTAAAAGTATTGAGACTCTTAGCAGAAAACGGACACAAGGTGAGCAAGGAAAAGTTACAGTTCTGCAAACAGGAAGTAGAGTATCTAGGAAGAGTTTTGCATGGCACTAGTCGTAAGCTGTCGCCTACGCATCTAGAGGCGGTCCGTAAAGCCCCGAAGCCGCAAACGGTTGGACAGATGTTGTCTATCCTGGGTATGGTGGGTTATAGCAGACAGTGGATAGTAGATTTTGCATTAAAGGTAGCTCCACTACGTGCGTTGATAAAAGCAGCTGATCAGAAGAAAGCTGCAGTGGTTTGGACGACAGAAGCCGTTGCGGCTTTCGAAATGCTGAAGGAGGATCTTTGTACAGCACCAGCGCTAGCGAGTCCTGATTACGGTAAGCCATTCTTCCTGTATGTATCAGAAAAACGAGGCTTTGCTAATGCCGTGTTAACTCAGCAACAGGGACCGAGCAAACAGCCTGTTGCTTACTTTAGCTGCAGATTAGACAACATTGAGAGTGGTATGCCGCCGTGTTACCGGGGATTAGCAGCAGCAGCCTTTGCATATCAAAAGGCGTCAACCATTACAATGGGCCATCCTACTATATTGTACACTACACATGCGTTACATGCCCTGCTTACCAGTCCAACATTTGTGATAACTCATGCGCGGAAGACAGGTTACGACGTAATTCTCTCTTCACCAGAATTGACTATTCAAAGATGCCAGACAGTCAATCCAGCTGATAGAATGATGACCCCATTGGACGGTGAACCGCACGATTGTCAGCAAGTTTCAACCACATACTCTAAAGCGCGTCAGTACCTTGAAAATCAACCTTTGCCACATTCGGATGTAACCTTTTTTGTTGACGGTTCGTGCTTTAGAGGCCCAGACGGGAACTTGGCGGGTTACGCCATAGTAGCGCCCAGTAATGATTTGACTAGCTTTGTTACTGTTCAGTCTACGGCTGTTTCTCAACCATGTTCAGCACAATTGGCTGAGTTAAAAGCGCTCGCTGCAGCTTGTAAGCTAGCTGCAGGGAAATCTTGTACTATTTTCACGGATTCGCAGTATGCTTATGGTGTGTGTCATTACTTCGGCCCTACATGGGCCCAGAGAGGGTTATTGAGAGCAGATGGCTCTCCTGTGACGCATGGAATGGCCATAACTGATTTGTTACATGCTATTACTCTGCCAGCTAAACTAGCTATCGTCAAATGTTTAGCGCACAAAACAGATGGCTCGTTTGTTACCAGTGGAAACACTGCAGCAGATGAGGCAGCAAAATCAGCAGCTTTAGGACATACCAACATTATGCTTGTGACCGACTCTGAAGGCGATGACTACCCAGAAACGGACTTAACCTCCTTAGCCGCAGCGCAAAATTCGGCCTCAGTGTATGAGATATCTAAGTGGATAAAAAGGGGGGCGGTTAAGAATGCACGAACAGGCGTATGGCGTGGTCCTCAGGGGCATTTTGTGGCTCCTCTCTCAGTTCTCACATCGTTGATTAATGATGCGCATGGCTTGAGCCATTGCGCAAGGGGGGAAGTGATCAAACGAATTCAAAGAGCATGGTGGTCTCCGTATTTAGCTCAGATGGTTGATCACAGGTTAGCACGTTGTGAAATATGTGCAGAATACAACAACAGGAAAAGTTTTACTGCCCCAATAGGTCACATACCAGAGCCAGACGGACCATTCAGGCATCTGATCATTGACTTTATGGATATGGCTGAGGTGAAGGAGAAGAAAAGGTATGTTTTGGTGGTGGAGGATAGATTTAGTAGATGGGTGGAGGCACACCCAACAGCTAAAGCAGATGCAGATTCAGTGGCTAAATTTTTGTGTCGTGAGGTGATTCCAAGGTTTGGTATTCCTGATAAGATCAGCTCAGACAGTGGTACTCACTTTGTGAACAATGTGATTCGAAGAGTGTTCCAGTATTTAAGAATACGACACAGATTGGGGTGTGTCTATCACCCACAGTCGCAGGGAATGGTGGAAAGGGCAAATGGAACATTAAAAGCGAAGCTGGCAAAAATTTGCGAAGCGGGAAAAATGAATTGGGTGCAGGCTTTGCCGCTAGCACTAATGAGCATGAGAATGCAAACTAACCGAATGACGCATCTAACCCCGCACGAAATGCTTACAGGACGACCTATGCCTGTGCCTTATCTACGAGGGCCCTATAAGGGCCCTTCGCTGGAGCAGCTTGAAAGTGAGCTTGGCAATTATGTGAAACACTTGACTGAAATACATCGAGCTATATTCCAACAGGTGAAAGGTGCTACGGAGGGAAGGACGAGCGAAATTGACGAGGAGCTGAGGACTGTGAAACCAGGAGACTGGGTGTATGTCAAGGTCTTCAAGAGAAGATGGAATGAGCCCAGACGAGTTGGACCACTAAAAGTTGTCTTAGCTACTCCAACAGCCGTAAAGGTCGAAGGTAAGACTGCTTGGTTTCATCTAAATCACTGTTGCAGAGCACCAGATCCAGGGGCTGGAGCGAGATGTGAAAGAGCGCAGGAGCAGGATCCACTGATAAGGGAATTCGAGGCGCGAAGGCGTGATCCAGCTGTTCCCGCCTCACAACCCCCTTCGGTACAAGCGCCCCACCCGCAGAGCCAGGAGTTTCAACCGTGGGAGAGTCCAGCAGAACAAGAAGAAGACGACCCAAGGGAAGGGCCTTCACAACACGATGTGGGAGATACAGGACCTGCCTATAGAACTAGAGCCCGTGCACGGCGAGAACACTGAAAGAGATGGGAGAGAAAGGAACGATGAGCAGGAAATAAATGAAGAGGAGGGAAATGGTGAACGAATCAACAGAACGGACTGGGGCTTATTGGTACTTGTAATAGTAGCACTGCTGTGTATAGGACTATGGACATACACACTTATACGAGTCTTCGGTGATGATGAACACATGAATGATGAAACTAGGGGAATACATTATATTGAGCAATCACCAACAACGCTGCCCAGAATACGCAGAGACACTGCACAGTCAATGAGCCTCATGAGTAGATTAGACCAGGAGTTGTGGACAAACAACTTGTTTTACCAATGGCTAAGTTACACAGCACACGAAGCAGGAAACACCTCGTGCATAGTGTGCCATGACAGGACATCGCAAGCTCCCAGAGTTTTTCCAACGAGAGGACCAGAAGGTTGTAACAGCACCAAGCACAACCTACGCCACCTATGCCCATTCGTTTGTCTTATGCATTCTATCTCATGTGCCTACGGCCCAACCAGGTTAAAGAAGTTAAATAGTACCTGTGAGTATGAGGAGATCGGGACTGAGGGACATCCGCCCATCAGAGTGAGTGAGCGTCAGGGACAGAGATACCCATTCTGTGTATGTTCAAACGGATCACAGGTGTTTGTCGGCAACATTTCTAAAGACTGTGACATGACGGCAGATACAAAAGGATTAAAGATTACCGTGTGGAGACAGTGGAAAAAGGACTATATTGATCTGAACCAGCCTGACCTATCTAATGGGACTAGGCCACTGGCTGATGTATTCTGGTATTGTGGATATAATGTTGCTAGGCAGACCCTGCCACCCGGGTGGGGAGGATGCTGCACAACAGTGGTGCTGACAGGAAAACTAACTGTGCTGCAAGAAAAGGAGATTAATACATCAGGTCGACGAATTAAGCGCGACTTGGGACGATTCGACAGGAGCAGTGGGGTTTACGTGGATTGGAGAGGGATTCCGGTGGGAGTCCCTGATGAACATACTGCCATTGGTCGACCAGGAGCAGGAGCACTGACCTTTTTCTTGCCATGGGCACAGATTGGTAAAAACGTGAGATGGATTAACTATATTTGGTACAATCAACAAAGGTTTATGAACTACACAATACAAGCATTAGATTTGATTCAAGAACAACTACATGCAACATCTACCATGGCCTTACAGAACAGGCTTATCCTGGACACCATGAGGGCCCCGGAAGAAGGAGTGTGTGCTATGTTTGGAGACCAATGTTGTACTTACATTCCAATGCACACTGGTCCGGAGGGTAACCTGAGTAAAATACTGCGGCAGATGAAAGACCTTAGAGACGAGCACGTAGAGAACACATATAAACCAACAAATGATTGGCTGGCATGGTTGTTCTCCTCAAATTGGAGAGCCATCATACTTAGGATAGGAACAGTCGTAGGTGTGGTTTTGGTGATACTTGCAGTTCTGTTGTGTTGTGTAATTCCACTACTGCGTTCCATGATTACATAGATGACGCACACATTGTTTGGCCAATATGTTCAAATGACACATGAGATTGAGTCTCCGTTTAAACCCAGCAATGGCAGTGATGAATTGGACTTAATAAAGATGATTGCATAATGGAGGGAGATTGGAGGCATATATGGAGGTATTTATGGGGTAGGTTGTTGAAAAACGATTTGGGGGAGTGGGAGCCAAATTTAGGATTGCTAGAGTACCCTTTTATAGATAGGCGTACATCAGTAAGGGAGATTTACGCAGACAGGATGTATATTACAGAGATACAAACATTTGCATATACTCCGAGACAGACAGCACAGTTACCCATCGTGGTAGAACATGCACATTATAATGTAGAACGGTTACTTAATCTTGCGTACAGAAGGAAGAGAAGGTTTGGAATATGGATAGGTGTACCACTTAAGAAGAGGGTAGAGGTCATTACAGTCAAGTTAGGAGAAGATGTACTGTGGACCAATGTTCCTAGACAAATGATGGAGCTGCTGAGATCCTTGCCGTTCCAATCATCGGGAGGGGGCTAAGTGATGTGCTAGTAACCTCTCCTTAGCCCCCCTACGGCCCCTCTACGTGGCGCAAAGTCACATGGGCAGAAGAACAACAGGGGACATCATCAAAGGATGTGGGATATGTTATGTCGGTGTGTCGTATTATATTGTGTTTTAAATCACTAATGTTTATGCATGCAACACTATTATCATTTACGTGTGTTTTGAAATACTACTGATGAAAAAGCGTAATCACTGGAGAAGTCTTATAATGACTACTGAATGATTGAATGTTACTCATTTATGCATCTTAATGACAACTGCTGATTTGTGGTTAAAGGGAACATAATAATAATGATTCAGGCTTATTGGTCGTGTGGGAACGAGTGGTAGACATTACTGAATGTGTTATAAACATAGAGTTAGTTGATACTTAATGTTTGCACACTTGAAGCTCTCTGCAGGTACAGTGGCTGGATAGGTAAGGAGATGAGATCTCGAGAGTGACTGAGGACAGAGTGACTGAGGTTCCAATCTGGCTCATGGTATAGATCCCAATAATGCCCTACTGAAGAATCAAGAGAAGACAGACCAGCAACACAAAAAGCCACACCAGAGTCAGAGGTGTTGGGCGAAGGGAAAGCTGCTACCTGGAAAAAACAGGGGGCAGCCGGTGACCAGAGAAGAAGGCCGGTTAGCCAAAGACGGGTAAGATCTCACTGGGTGGGACAACCTAAGGCAGGCACGGTCGTGCTGCTGGTCACCGGGTATGAAATGGAAACAACGAGGATTGCGTGAAACCAGGGGAATACCTGATGAGTAGGGTTGGGATCCAGGTAGGTATGAAATTGATTGGCAAATGTGAAGAGAGCGAGTGAGGTGGGCGATAGCAAGACTGAGAAGAACCACATGCAGTGGTACCTGCACGGAGCTTGGAGTACTTATTACTTTCCTTGACGAGTATATAATTGTTTACTAGCACCATGATAGTAGTGAAACACTGAAAACGAATCATACGAGTATGTATAATCCTTGTGCTGACTTATGTACGTATATAAGGCATGTATCCACATATCTGAACAAGTTGAGTGTGTTGTGACTTGAGTCACAAAAGGGGGGAATGTGGGAGATGATTTTGTAAATGAGAATATATGTATAAGGTATGTGTGAAATAATCAGGGGGACAGCAGGAGTGAGTTCTCAGGTAAAGTTTATTCGTTAGGTCGTTTGAGCTTAAGAACAATATAAGGTTTAACACGGCATGTTGGCCTGTCACGGGCCTTGCACACAGGCTGCAAGGGCTTTAAAGAACAAGTAGTTGTACCAATGATGTCAGTCTGGCAGGCTTTCTCTGCGGTACCAGGCTTTCCAAACTTGGACCAATCAATGGCAGAGACGCACCCTAGATTGTTGTGGTCAATCTTCGCTCCATTGGTACTTTGAGCGGTAGTGAGCTCATCATGAAGTAAACGCAGCGCGTGTTGGATGGCAATGGTGGTACCAGGCGAAATATCTAGAGAACATACGTGGAAGACAGCGGATAAATCAGAAAATCCGTGAGGTGTAAAAGTTAATAAAAGAAAGGGGTGTTGGCCCCTGAAGAACTGAGAACTTACCCATGCTGTCTCCTGAAGAAGAATGAGGTATTGGCGAGAGTGAGGCCAAAGACAATCCCACTGGTGGGGGCGGAAACGCCCAATTTTTAATATAATGATTCAGGAAAGTTTAATTATAATGGTATTCGAAAAGTTGTAAATCCAAAGATAATGGTGTAAAAAAGAATCTAAAAGGTCAAAAAAGAAAGATGGGTGGGATTGTCTAGGCAAAGAACCAGTGACGTGTTGCATTGGGAAGATAAGGGAAATGTATATAAAGGCTGTAGTTGGAGTTCCCCGGGTAGAGGTTGTTGGGACGTTCATGCGTGAGCATCTCAATTCTTGTATCAGCGCTGATTACAAAATAAAATCTCTTATCTGTGTTCATCTAGTCTGCTTGATTGGCTTATTTAGTTTGGAGGCCTTACTAACTATGAGTCTCACTCAGACTGAGCTGTCGGGTCAGTGTGGAGCTGGAGTCGGATTTCAGTAGTGAGTACAGTAGATTTTTATTCCACAGCGTGTAACGCATGTGTAGTGTACAATATAGTAGGATGGCCCATTGTAATGGTTGACGCCTTTTGATACGCAAAGGCTGCTGCTGCTAATCCACGGTAACACGGCGGCATACCACTCTCAATGTTGTCTAGTCTGCAGCTAAAGTAAGCAAC
The DNA here is from genome assembly GCF_019097595.1 of Hemibagrus wyckioides. NCBI lineage: Eukaryota > Metazoa > Chordata > Actinopteri > Siluriformes > Bagridae > Hemibagrus > Hemibagrus wyckioides. The sequence continues at coordinate 34,398,851 of NC_080710.1, read as the reverse complement.
AGGCTGCTTGCTCGGTCCCTGTTGCTGAGTTAACACGGCATTAGCAAAGCCTCGTTTTTCTGATACATACAGGAAGAATGGCTTACCGTAATCAGGACTCGCTAGCGCTGGTGCTGTACAAAGATCCTCCTTCAGCATTTCGAAAGCTGCAACGGCGTCTGTCGTCCAAACCAATGCAGCTTTCTTCTGATCAGCTGCTTTTATCAACGCACGTAGTGGAGCTACCTTTAATGCAAAATCTACTATCCACTGTCTGCTATAACCCACCATACCCAAGAAAGACAACATCTGTCCAACCGTTTGCGGTTTCGGGGCTTTACGGACCGCCTCTAGATGCGTAGGCGACAGCTTACGACTAGTGCCATGCAAAACTCTTCCTAGATACTCTACTTCCTGTTTGCAGAACTGTAACTTTTCCTTGCTCACCTTGTGTCCGTTTTCTGCTAAGAGTCTCAATACTTTTAGGGAGTCTGCCTGGCACTGTTCTTTAGTTGGGCTACAAATCAAGATGTCATCAACATATGTCAGGAGAAGACTATCAATATCCAATGAAGCTAGATCCATAGCCACAATTCGATTGAAAATCGATGGGCTTTCACAATAGCCCTGGGGCAATCTCGTGTATGTGTACTGTTGGCCGTTATACGTGAACGCAAACAAATGTTGTGAATCAGGATGCAGTGGAATACTAAAAAATGCAGAACACAAATCAATGACCGTGTACCACTTAGTATTGCCTGGGATGTTGGAGAGTAACGTATGTGGATCTGGGACTATGGGCGCTTCTGCCTCAACTATTTGGTTAATAGCACGTAAATCGTGCACCAGTCGCCACTTATCTGAGTTTGGTTTTCTAACTGGGAATATTGGAGTGTTGCAACGGCTATGTGTTGGTATTAGAACCCCTGCCTCCAATAACCCCTCAAGTGTGGGTCCTATCCCTGCCTGAGCCTGTGGTGTTAGTGGATATTGTTTCTGATACGGGTACCTGACATTAGGTTTAAGTTTTATCAAAACCTGTCCTGCTGATTTTATGAGTCCTACGTCTGTAGAGTGCTGAGTCCAGAGCACACTTGGGATTGTGGCTAACAGCTCTTCAGTTTCTGTATCCGATTGTTTATCTGGTGCGATGTCTTTGTCATCTGAAAGTGGTAACTGATAAATAGGTGACATTTTCTTTTCTATCAAGGTTTGTGTGGCTCTTAAAGTGTCTGTGCCTTTTTGAGAAATGCGCATAAATTTTCCATCCGGTGAGGTGTGCATGTACTGGTTGATGGTTGGCTTCCATTCCAGCACCTGGCTAGTTTCTTTGAGCATTGGTCCCAGGTCTTTCGATTCATAGCCTCCTGCTACCATCAGTGTGATGTGTGGTATTGAGTTTGTAATCTGGTACCAGCTCTCCAAGTTATTGGGTAACTGAACTGCCGCTGCCACTCCTTGAGGGCCCACGAAGATGTCTGTTGTCACCACGTCAAACAGTTTTCCTTCCAACATATCTGACCATAGTGTTGCATATTCTTCATTGGTGCTGTCAGGGTCAAAACACATGGTACAGTGCAGCGGGCTCTTAGGTTCGCTGTGGTTCTGTCTGGGAATGTTACCCAGAGGCCTGTAGGGCTGCACTGAATTCTAGCCTTAATTTTACACAAAAGATCTCGTCCCAATAAATTGACTGGTGTAGAGGGTGAATACAAAAGTGGTGCCACAATGGTGGTGTCTTCTAATGTTAGTATCTGAGGCTCTGTGAAGTGCAAGATCTGTGAGATCCCTGAGAAACCTGTTGTTTTGATGGTCTTCTGAGCAAGAGGGAGATTCGAGCCTTCGCGCCCTATACATGAATATGTGGCACCTGTGTCGATCATGAATGGAAAAGGACGCTCATTATTGAGTGTTACCATGACAGTTGGTTCCTGTTGCGGATGCAGTGTAGTGGCGTACTGCATATTCTCCCCCCCTGGCTTCTCAGGGCCGCTTCAACTCCAATTTGGTGCGGGCCCCAGTCCCGGGCCTATCTGGGGCTGATACATATGTGGGCAGTCTCTTCTCATGTGTCCAGTCCCTCCACAGCCCCAGCACTCTAGTGGTTGTTGAGGCTGTTGGTAATGAGGATTGGGGGGTGCCTGCGCATAACTCAGTCCTTGGGGCCCTCCAGGGCTCTGCGGCACATATCCCTGCGGTGGTGAGCCAAATCGTTCCCATGGCTGCCTTCTCCCTTGCCACTGACCTCTCATTGGGCGTCCTCTAAATCTTCCTTGTGCACCGCCAATGTGGACATTAATGGGCTGAGTCATTGGGTACACCTGACTATTTTGTGGATGCTGTGAGTTTGGTGCTGCCGCCTGCGGTTGTGGCATCATTTGCGGCTGCTGCGGTGTTTGTCTTTGTTGCGGCAGCATTTGGTTATTCTGTACTGGTTCTTGGCTTGCTGGGATAACCACTGCGGCTTGTATTTTTCCTGCTTTTTCTCTCTCCTTTTCTTTCTGTCTAGCTCTTGTCAACTCGCCAAGCTGTGTTTTATATAACTGTGTCAGTAGGGCCTCTGAGGCTGTTTTCTCGTCCTTTTGTTTCTTTCTGTATTGTTCCACATAATGTATCACATGTGCTTTGTAGGTATCCCATGGCATGGAGTTTAGACCGACCACCTCATCCAACGAGGTTTGGACTGGTTCTGGTAGACATTTCTTCAGCATTAATTTAAACAGTCCTTTACTTGTGTCCGTCTCATCCCATGTTCCACCTGTCTCTTCCTTCCATTTATTCTGATAATCATGGATGAATTTTACTACATTTTCTTCTTCCTTCAGAATCATGTGTTCCAGTTGTCCTGGGTCCATTTTCGTGGGGTAGGTTTTCCTTATTTCATTCCACAACCTGTTTCTCCATGTCCCCAATGCTATAGCATCCCAGCCTGGTAGATCCATTGCTCCTTTTAGTCCAGCTTCATCCAGTATTTCAGCTGTTTTTGCTTTCCCTATTGTTTGGGCTAATATGGCTTTCACATCTCCTATCAACAAGGTATGTCCTGCTGTCTTTTCTTCAAACTTTGTAATCCACCTCTGCCCTCCGTTACACATCTCCGGTAGCTGTGAGCTTAATCCTACCATATCCATAAATGTCCATGGAACATATTGCACATCTCTTCCTTTTGTCACCAGGGGATTCATTCGAACCTCTTCCTCACCATCAAACCCATATCTCTGCGGTGCTTTTAGTGACTTCTTGTCCCTTAAGGTTCTTGGTCGCGTGCGCTCCCGTTCCAGCTGCTCCTCCAACGCTGTAACTGAACTTTGTAAGCGCTCTTCTAAATCTTCCAGCTGCTGCGTGAACTCACGAACACTATCCTTCACCTTCTGCTCTTTGGTGTCCCTCTGTCTCTTTATTGCATCTTCCCTTGGCTCTATGTACAGCACTCCTCTAACCTGTCTCTCTGGATCTTCTCGCCAGTATTCAGCACATGGTTGTTTTTCTGGTGGCCCTGTTGTCTTTTCTGTTCGGGATTGATTATACGCACCCTGTTCCTCACTCATTGGTTCATCTCTTTCCCATTCTTCCGGGAGCGTAGGGGGCGCTGTAGGCCCACTCGCACACGTTGAGATATATCTCTCGGCACTGTCCCCCACTGGTGTTGAGTGTGTGAACTCCTTTCCCTTTTGCAAATACTCTTCACTCTCTTTCTTTGCTCTTTGCAGTATCTCCTCTGCCTCCCCTTCTTCCTCATTTTCACTGTGATTTCCCCCTGTCTCTTTGCTCCTTCTAATTTTTCCTTTAATTGGGTTTTCAACTGATATCTCCTCGTCTTCCCATCCTGTCCAGTCGGCATAGCAATCCGTTAAGGTTGGATACACTCCCACTTGTTCCCTGCCCACCACTGGCTCGTTGTAGTTGGGTGGTGGACAGTAGATTGGCGGTGGTCTTTCTATTTCTCTCTCCTCTCTACTCCGCTCTTCTTCCTTCTTTATCGCTCGCTTCACCGCTTCTTCTGCTTCTCTGACCTTCTTTCCTTCTCTCATGAACCATTCCAGAATCTCTAACCGCCTATACTTCTTTCCTCTGGATTTATCATCATCTTTGCTTGGCTTCCAGTGTCTCAGCATTTCTCTCACCTCTGAGCAGGCCTTTTCATCAAATGTTCCTTCCACCGGCCACTGCCATGTCCCCTGAGTCCTGTCATGCCATTTTCTCATACACTTCCTGACATACTTCTCGTTAGGTTTGTGTTGCGCTATTATAATGTCAACTGGTGTAGGCTGTCTTCTCCCTTCACTCATGATGCACCCCTGCTGTGCCCTGTATGCGCTACTTCTTTCTCCTGGATTCCTGTTGCCTTCTGACCACATCAGTGCGACTCTGATTCGTTTCACTGTCAAGCTCGGCCTTACTGGATTCTTTCTTATCTTCTCACCGAGTGCATTGATCTTATCAATCAGCACTGACGTTGCAAAACCTCTTTCCCAGTGTACGAGTCGCGGTTCTACTGTCACAGTTGCTGTCAATCCCGAACAATAATTGTACTGGCTTGGTCTGGGCTGGAATAACTCTGCCAGGGGTTCGTCGTCTTCCTTATATGGGTCACTGATGAAATCAAATATTGGGATGGCTACACTGCTGGGCTCAGGAGCGTCAACTAGTGCTCTCAATATAGGACTCAACAACTTGGGACGCCAAATCTTCCTCAAGGCTTCGTACCAGTCTACGTCAGGGAACGTTCTTTGTAAGGTGTACAGTCCGTCAAACTTCGTCAGGGCCCACAATTTATCTCTAATCAAATCTTCTGGCTGCCAGTGCTCTACTCCTTCTCTATCTTTATATGTCCGCTCATCCCAAAAGTGTGTGCGTATTCCCCTTGTTTCTATCTCCAAGTCTTGACGAAAGGCCATACAGCTGAAGAAAACAGTAGTGCGCATGCAGTATATGGTATCAATATAATAGCTCAATACTTCAATAAGGGTAATGTTGTATTATCTGGGTCACACTTTTTACAATTCACTGAGTGGCCCATAGAATGCAGACCCAAGTTTTAGGTGGATTTTCCTAAGTATTCTCTGCTGCTGATTGCACAATATCCCTCCCTTGCTAAGCCAGCTTTCAGCCGCTTCTGATTTCGTTCCAAGTCCACAAACCGTGTCTCTAGCCGTTGAACTCCTCAGCCTATTCATATATACAACTCTTTTCCCTCACTTATTCTGTATGAAATTCCTCCTTCTAGGGGGATGTCTCCGCTCTTACTCACTCTTTCTTGGCACAATGCCCCCGCACACACACACACACCTCTCCACTACTTCAGAAAGCACTCAATCTTTTTCCACACACACACACACTTGTTCTTTTTAATTCTTCATCATCACCTGAGGATCTACTGTTAAACTTCCTGCAATGAAACACTTCCACAACCTACGATCCTGCCCCAACTTCCACAAGCTAACCCAAACTTCCGTGTATTGAGGACCTCTTGGGGTCATAGGCCACATTAAATTAACCCTAACCAGGAGTTTCCCAGCTTCCTTTCTCAACAACTCTAGTGCTGCCTCCGCGAACTCCCTTTCAAACCTATTTGGAAACCTATAACCAACTCGCGCGAATGGTAGTGGACTGCTAAGACTTAGCTCTAATCCGCGAGTTTTTGCTCTTTCTGTGATAATATTGGGAACTTCCTCACTTAGTTCCTCCGGAACGGTAAAGTAAGCACTCACACGGTGTCGTCCCATGTAGGCAGATACAAACACTTCCACCATTCAGGACTACTAGTGTCCTTCGATGTGCTACATCTTCACATGGACCCCATGGATGTCACACCACACTTTCACGTCAGTAGAGGGTGGAACAATTATACGCGCGACAGATACACGTATTTCATCCAATTTAATAAGTGCACAACAAATTGTGATGAAACATTAGCTCACCCTTGGCACTAAGTCCTCACTTACGGTATGTGGACGCCCGCTTCACTATAAGATTTATTCTAAAGACTATTCTGGTCCACACCATCACTACCCTTACTTTTCCTTCATTTCTCACGTAGTGTACCTCCAAAACATATATATCAAACCTTAGTATGATTACATCCATGCACGGTGATTCCTTTACTCTCACAAAGATTTCTGCCTTATTTTCCCACTCTGTTGCAGTTTCTTTTCGACTTCAGCCCTACCATCCCCACCTGTTTCATATATCACATTCCACATCAATGTGCATGCATGTACACACTGGTTTTCCTATAATCTCACAGTAATAGTGTTAGTAGACAAAAGGTTAATACAGTGCTATTTACAGTGCGCACATCCAATCACCATTTATTTTCCTGATGCACTCACACTCACACAGCCCCTCGCACTCAACACACCCACACACTGCATGCAATACAATCAGGACAGACAACAGACAAAGGCCGACAGCAGGCCTCTCCTTATTTCTTAATCTTTTCTTTATTTTCTACCACCTGGATCCAGGACTTTTCTATTCAGCGCTTTTTCCCTTTATATTCTCTTTATCTCTTATTTCTCTTACACCTAGATCCGGGATTTTTCACTATATTTCTCTTTTCTTCTCTTATTTCCTTTCACTACCACCCGGATCCAGGAATTTTACTCTTCTCTTTTATCACCTGCTACTTGACACTTATTTTTCTTTTTCCAGTGACGGTGTTCACGTTCACAGAACTTACTATTCTACTACTAAACGCTCCGTTTGCGTCCAAATAAGGTCTTTTTCACAGGAATTTCTCTCATACCACCTGGAACCCACCAGGACTTTCGATCATACAGGCCTTTACACATTCATACATCTGACATCATCTAGTCTTTTCAATACAAAACATGCAATTTATCATGTTACTCTATGTGGTTTTAACTTACACTCACTCTGCCTCTCTGCCTCAATAGGTTGGAGCAGAGCTGATCCGACCCTGGGCCGAGCGCCTCCGCCTCCCCAGACCACACACAACTAATGCAGAAATTTGGTTAAACAGGCTTCTGCCTTACCTCTGTCCTAGTTGGATCCCGTGTCTGGTCCGTGGGCGGCGGCCGCAGCCTCAGGTCCCGGGTCTGGGGCTCTGCTGTTCTCTCTGTGCCAATCTCGTTTTCTTTGATATCACGTCGGGGTCACCAAAACAATGTGGAATAAAAATTCTACTGTACTCACTACTAAAATCTGACTCCAGCTCCACACTGACCCGACAGCTCAGTCTAAGTGAGACTCATAGTTCGTAAGGCCTCAAAACCAAATAAGCCAATCAAGCAGACTAGATGAATGCAGATAAGAGATTTTATTTTGTAATCAGCGCTGACACAAGAATTGAGATGCTCACGCATGAACGTCCCAACAACCTCTCCCCGGGGAACTCCAACTAAAGCCTTTATATACATTTCCCTTATCTTCCCAATGCAACACGTCACTGGTTCTTTGCCTAGACAATCCCACCCATCTTTCTTTTTTTAGACCTTTTAGATTCTTTTTTACACCATTATCTTTGAATTTACAACTTTTCGAATACCATTATAATTAAACATTCCTGAATCATTATATTAAAAATTGGGCGTTTCCGCCCCCACCAGTGGGATTGTCTTTGGCCTCACTCTCGCCAATACCTCATTCTTCTTCAGGAGACAGCATGGGTAAGTTCTCAGTTCTTCAGGGGCCAACACCCTTTCTTTTATTAACCTCTACACCTCACGGATTTTCTGGTTTATCCGCTGTCTTCTACGTATGTACTCTAGATATTTCGCCTGGTACCACCATTGCCATCCAGCACGCGCTGCGTTTACTTCATGATGAGATCACTACCGCTCAAGGTACCAATGGAGCGAAGATTGACCATAACAATCTAGGGTGCATCTCTGCCATTGATTGGTCCAAGTTTGGAAAGCCTGGTACCGCAGAGAAAGCCTGCCAGACTGACATCATTGATACAACTATTTGTTCTTCAAAGCCCTTGCAGCCTGTGTGCAAGGCCCGTGACAGGCCAACATGCCGTGTTAAACCTTATATTGTTCTTAAGCTCAAACGACCTAACGAATAAACCTTACCTGAGAACTCACTCCTGCTGTCCCCCTGATTATTTCACACATACCTCATACATATATTCTCATTTACAAAATTATCTCCCACATACTCCTCTTTCTGAGGATCACTGAAGCCTCGTACCTCTGTTACCTGGTCTACACACTCAGGAGGGATCTGATTGGCTGCTCCTGGTCGAGAGGTTATCCAGAAGAGAGCAGAGGGAAGCAGATTCCTCTTGATGAGGTTCATCAGCAGAACATCCACTGAGGCTGACTCTGAAACATCACATAATCTCTCATTCTTCTGGAAATTTAGAGGAAGTCTACACTCATCCAGACCATCAAAGATGAACAGGACTTTGCGGTATCACATCTATCTACAGATTTTAATTCTTTCATTTCTGGAAAAAAATGATAAAGCAGAGATTTTTCTCCTTCATCAGATTCAGATCTCTAAAGGGAAGTGGAAACATGAAGGTGATGTCCTGATTTGCTTTTCCTTCAGTCCAGTCCAGAATAAACTTCTGCACAGAGACTGTTTTTCCAATTCCAGCAACTCCTTTAGTCAGCACAGTTCTGATGGACTTGTCCTTAAAGAGGTCATTACATTTGATGGCTGTCTCCTGTTTTGCTGGTCTCCTGGACGCTGTCTCAATCTGTCTCACCTCATGTTCTTTATTGACGTCTCCACTCCAACCCTCTGTGATGTAGAGCTCTGTGTAGATGTCCTTCAGAAGTGCTGAGATTCCAGGCTGTGAGATTCCTTCATTAATTCTTTTTCATTTCTCACTCAGTTTGGATTTGAGTTTTTGCTGGTACGCAGAGATGAAGTCTATTAAAAACAGAATAAAATATAAACTCTGTGATCATCTTCACCAGCATCTGGTCATTTCAGAGAAATAAAACCCCATCATTTTGATGAGATGTGTTTAATAAATATGGAGAAGTGGTGTTCCTCTAAAGTTAGAGGCAAAGAGGAAGGCTAAAGAGGAGGTATATGGATGTACTAAATGAGGATACAAAGCTAGTGGGTGCTAGTGTTGAGGATGTAGAAGACAGGGATAGGTGGAGAGAGATGATTCACTGTGGCCACCCCTGAAGGGCGAAAGAAGAAGAAGAAGAAGAAGAAGAAGAAGAAGAAGAGGTATTCCTTTTGTGATGTTAGAACCTCATGAGCTCTTACTGTTCTGCAGTGTGTTCGCCAGATCTGTCTGCTTCATGTTCTTCAGGACGTGCAGCATGATCTTCAGCCCTGCTTCTCTGACACTGCTCTGATCCTCCTCCTCCTCCTCCTCCCTTTCAGAGCATGCTGGGTAATCTGGACTCAGGAGCTTCTTAAATCTCTTCAGTTCTTTCTTTATCAGGGTGATGACTTTGTGTTCCAACTCCTGTTTTGAAGGAAACAGTATAGAGATACTTTAAGAGAATAAAGAATGTGGGATGTTACAATAGTGTGTGATTGATCGATTCAGAATTGTTGGCCGCAAGTTTCTAGCCGGTGTCAGCTGTAATTATGTCAATTTGTTTAGTTAATTTTTTTCCTTTTTCTGTCTAAAAACAGCAAGCGGAGGAAACCCACTTCAAATCTTATATCCTCAATGGATCTTACACCGATCAGGCATAACACTGTGAGCAGTTCCAGGTGAAGTGAATAAGACAGATCATCTCCTCATCATAGCACCTGTTAGTGGGTGGGATATATTAGGCAGCAAGTGAACATTTTGTCCTCAAAGTTTCCTGAAGCAGGAAAAATGGACAAGCGTAAGGATTTGAGCGAGTTTGACCAAAAGGTCCAAATTGTGATGGCTAGACCACTGGATCAGAGCATCTCCAAAACTGCAGCTCTTGTGGGGTGTTCCTGGTCTGCAGTGGTCAGTATCTATCAAAAGTAGTCCAAGGAAGGAACAGTGGTGAACCAATTAATCAAACATGGCCGTCCCATGTGCAGACACTTAGGTGCTTAACTATAAACTCAACGATCAGGTGTAAGCACTATAAAAAGGCAACAGGTGAGTTTACCTGTCTTCAACAAAAATGGAAGGCAATGTCGCAGTAAAAGAAAGAGTTAGGATGAGAGGGGCAGTCCATGGAGGAAGAGAGAGGAAGAGGGAGAGGAAGAGGTAGACCTGGAGGACGTGGACAAAGAAGGCGGGGACCAAATTTATCAGATGCGATTCGAGCAACCTTGGTTGACCATGTCGACCATGTTGTAAAGCATGGGTTGACATTGAGAGAGGCTGGCCAGAGAGTTCAGCCCAACCTCAGCAGATATACTGCTGCTTCAGTAATTCGGACATTTTGACAAGAGCGCAGGAATAAAAACAACTTTTCTCTGCTGTCTACAGTACAATAAAGCCTACTACACGACCTCCATCAGTACTATTTGGTACCATTCACTGTGTTCCATGTTTGAGACAAGGTCTTGTGTGCTGTTTTGTGACATTTACTGTAACATGTATTTTGTTTGATCTACATAGGATTGAGGGTCGAGAACATTGAGGAGGAAGGAGCCCCATATTCACAGAGGAACAAGAGAGAGCTATTATAAACATGGTTTTGGTCAATAATGTCATATGTCTTAAATGTGAACCTGACTAAAGTAAGAAGAAGAGGGAGAAACATCATTGGCCATAGAGCTATTTTGAATGTCCCGGGCCAACATGGAGGCAACATCACAGTGTGCTGCAATCACACAGAATGGGATCCTACACCGCCATGCCGAGTTAGGTCCTTACAACACGGCCCACATTATCACATTTTTAGACAGACTTCACAACATTGTCACAGCAGAACAACAAATGGATGCCAAGCAGATGAGATACACTGTCATCTGGGACATGTATCTTTCCACCGATCTGCTCTTGTCCAGAACTGGTTTCATGATCATCCACAATTTTCACTCCAATACCTCCCACCATACTCTCCCTTCCTCAACCCCATTGAAGAGTTTTTTTCGGCATGGTGGTGGAAGGTTTACGATCTCCAGCCCTATGTCAGGATTCCCCTCATTCCAGCCATGGAGGAGGCCTGTGGCCTAATTGATGCAGGGTCTGTGCAAGGATGGATTCGCCATTCAAGAAGATTCTTCCCTCGCTGTCTTGTGAGAGAGGACATCGCCTGTGATGTGGATGAAGTGCTGTGGTCAGATCCAGCTAGGCCAAGAGATGCTTAGGTTGTTTTTTCTTTCTTTTTTTTAAACTTTATACTTATGCTTTTGTTTTGTCTCCATGTTTTTGTTTGTGTACTATATTGTATTTGGAATATGTTCTGATTTGAAATGCAGCCTTTGGAAAAGCACGACTGTATTGAATGGCTGTACAATGTGGTGAGAGAAAGATTTCATCAATGTACAGTATTGGTGTTGTGGGTTTTTTCCATATTCATGTATTTTACACTAACAAAAAAATCTAACCCAGACTATATCATTAGAAAAGTATAAAAGTTACAAGTGTTTAAGATTGAGCCCAGCAGTAAAGGAATCAAACAGAATAAGAATGGATGAACCATGTGTGTTCCATATGGGGTCAAAGTTGGGTTTTGTTAAATTAAAGGAAAGTTTGGAACGAAGTGTTTCATTTTACAAAAGAATTGAAGTGTTCTGCTATCTGTGTGTGGATCTGTGTGTGTGGATCTGTGTGTGTGGATCTGTGTGTGGATCTGTGTGTGTGAATCTCTGTGTGTGGATCTGTGTGTGTGGATCTGTGTGTGGATCTGTGTGTGGATCTGTGTGTGTGGATCTGTGTGTGTGGATCTGTGTGTGTGGATCTGTGTGTGGATCTGTGTGTGTGGATCTGTGTGTGTGGATCTGTGTGTGTGGATCTGTGTGTGGATCTGTGTGTGTGAATCTCTGTGTGTGTATCTGTGTGAGTGGATCTGTGTGTGTGGATCTGTGTGTGGATCTGTGTGTGGATCTGTGTGTGTGGATCTGTGTGTGTGGATCTGTGTGTGGATCTGTGTGTGTGAATCTGTGTGTGTGGATCTGTGTGTGTAGATCTGTGTGTGTGGATCTGTGTGTGTGGATCTGTGTGTGGATCTGTGTGTGTGGATCTGTGTGTGTGGATCTGTGTGTGTGGATCTAAATGTGTGGATCTGCATGTGGATCTGTGTGTGTGGATCTGTGTGTGGATCTGTGTGTGTGGATCTGTGTGTGTGGATCTGTGTGTGTGGATCTGTGTGTGGATCTGTGTGTGTGGATCTGTGTGTGTGGATCTGTGTGTGGATCTGTGTGTGTGAATCTCTGTGTGTGTATCTGTGTGTGTGGATCTGTGTGTAGATCTGTGTGTGGATCTGTGTGTGTGGATCTGTGTGTGTGGATCTGTGTGTGTGGATCTGTGTGTGGATCTGTGTGTGTGGATCTGTGTGTGTGGATCTGTGTGAGTGGATCTGTGTGTGTGGATCTGTGTGTGGATCTGTGTGTGGATCTGTGTGTGTGGATCTGTGTGTGTGGATCTGTGTGTGGATCTGTGTGTGTGAATCTGTGTGTGTGGATCTGTGTGTGTGGATCTGTGTGTGTGGATTTGTGTGTGGATCTGTTTGTGTGGATCTGTGTGTGTGGATCTGTGTGTGTGGATCTAAATGTGTGGATCTGCATGTGGATCTGTGTGTGTGGATCTGTGTGTGGATCTGTGTGTGTGGATCTGTGTGTGGATCTGTGTGTGTGGATCTGTGTGTGTTGATCTGTGTGTGTGGATCTGTGTGTGAATCTGTGTGTGTGGATCTGTGTGTGTTGATCTGTGTGTGTGGATCTGTGTGTGAATCTGTGTGTGGATCTGTGTGTGGATCTGTGTGTGTGGATCTGTGTGTGTTGATCTGTGTGTGTGGATCTGTGTGTGGATCTGTGTGTGTGTGGATCTGTGTGTGTGTGGATCTGTGTGTGTGGATCTGTGTGTGTGGATCTGTGTGTGTGGATCTGTGTGTGGATCTGTGTGTGTGGATCTGTGTGTGGATCTGTGTGTGGATCAGTGTGTGTGGATCTGTGTGTAGATCTGTGTGTAGATCTGTGTGTGGATCTGTGTGTGTGGATCTGTGTGTGTGGATCTGTGTGTGTTGATCTGTGTGTGTGGATCTGTGTGTGGATCTGTGTGTGTGTGGATCTGTGTGTGGATCTGTGTGTGTGGATCTGTGTGTGTGGATCTAAATGTGTGGATCTGCATGTGGATCTGTGTGTGTGGATCTGTGTGTGTGGATCTGTGTGTGTGGATCTGTGTGTTGATCTGTGTGTGTGGATCTGTGTGTGGATCTGTGTGTGTGTGGATCTGTGTGTGTGGATCTGTGTGTGTGGATCTGTGTGTGTGGATCTGTGTGTGGATCTGTGTGTGTGGATCTGTGTGTGGATCTGTGTGTGTGTGGATCTGTGTGTGTGTGGATCTGTGTGTGTGGATCTGTGTGTGTGGATCTGTGTGTGTGGATCTGTGTGTGGATCAGTGTGTGTGGATCTGTGTGTAGATCTGTGTGTAGATCTGTGTGTGGATCTGTGTGTGTGGATCTATGTGTGTGGATCTGTGTGTGTGTGGATCTGTGTGTCGATCTGTGTGTGTGGATCTGTGTGTGGATCTGTGTGTGGATCTGTGTGTGTGGATCTGTGTGTGGATCTGTGTGTGGATCTGTGTGTGTGGATCTGTGTGTGTGGATCTATGTGTGGATCTGTGTGTGTGGATCTGTGTGTGGATCTGTGTGTGTGTGGATCTCTGTGTGTGGATCTGTGTGTGTGGATCTGTGTGTGGATCTGTGTTTGTGGATCTGTGTGTGTGGATCTGTGTGTGGATCTGTGTGTGTGGATCTGTGGGTGTGGATCTGTGTGTGGATCTGTGTGTAGATCTGTGTGTGGATCTGTGTGTGTGGATCTGTGTGTGTGGATCTGTGTGTGTGTGGATCTGTGTGTGTGGATCTGTGTGTGTGGATCTGTGGATCTGTGGATCTGTGTGTGGATCTGTGTGTGTGGATATGTGTGTGTGGATTTGTGTGTGGATCTATGTGTGGATCTGTGTGTGTGTGGATCTCTGTGTGTGGATCTGTGTGTGTGGATCTGTGTGTGGATCTGTGTTTGTGGATCTGTGTGTGTGGATCTGTGTGTGTGGATCTGTGTGTGGATCTGTGTGTGTGGATCTGTGGGTGTGGATCTGTGTGTGGATCTGTGTGTAGATCTGTGTGTGGATCTGTGTGTGTGGATCTGTGTGTGTGGATCTGTGTGTGTGGATCTGTGGATCTGTGGATCTGTGTGTGGATCTGTGTGTGTGGATATGTGTGTGTGGATCTGTGTGTGTGGATCTGTGTGTGTGGATCTGTGTGTGTGGATCTGTGGATCTGTGGATCTGTGTGTGGATCTGTGTGTGTGGATATGTGTGTGTGGATTTGTGTGTGGATCTGTGTGTGGATCTGTGTGTGTGGATCTGTGTGTGTGGATTTGTGTGTGGATCTATGTGTGGATCTGTGTGTGTGGATCTGTGTGTGTGGATCTGTGTGTGGATCTGTGTGTGGATCTGTGTGTGTGGATCTGTGTGTGTGGATCTGCATGTGGATCTGTGTGTGGATCTGTGTGTGTGGATCTGTGTGTGTGGATCTGTGTGTGGATCTGTGTGTGTGTGGATCTGTGTGTGGATCTGTGTGTGTGTGGATCTGTGTGTGGATCTGTGTGTGTGGATCTGTGTGTGTGGATCTAAATGTGTGGATCTGCATGTGGATCTGTGTGTGTGGATCTGTGTGTGGATCTGTGTGTGTGGATCTGTGTGTGTGGATCTGTGTGTGTGGATCTGTGTGTGAATCTGTGTGTGGATCTGTGTGTGGATCTGTGTGTGTGGATCTGTGTGTTGATCTGTGTGTGTGGATCTGTGTGTGGATCTGTGTGTGTGTGGATCTGTGTGTGTGGATCTGTGTGTGTGGATCTGTGTGTGGATCTGTGTGTGTGGATCTGTGTGTGGATCTGTGTGTGGATCAGTGTGTGTGGATCTGTGTGTAGATCTGTGTGTAGATCTGTGTGTGGATCTGTGTGTGTGGATCTGTGTGTGTGGATCTGTGTGTGTCGATCTGTGTGTCGATCTGTGTGTGTGGATCTGTGTGTGTGGATCTGTGTGTGGATCTGTGTGTCGATCTGTGTGTGTGTGGATCTGTGTGTGTGGATCTGTGTGTGGATCTGTGTGTGTGGATCTGCATGTGGATCTGTGTGTGTGGATCTGTGTGTGTGGATCTGTGTGTGTGGATCTGCATGTGGATCTGTGTGTGTGGATCTGTGTGTGTGGATCTGTGTGTGTGGATCTGTGTGTGTGGATCTGTGTGTGGATCTGTGTGTGTGGATCTGCATGTGGATCTGTGTGTGTGGATCTGTGTGTGTGGATCTGTGTGTGTGGATCTGTGTGTGTGGATCTGTGTGTGTGGATCTGTGTGTGGATCTGTGTGTGTGGATCTGTGTGTGTGGATCTGTGTGTGGATCTGTGTGTGTGGATCTGTGTGTTGATCTGTGTGTGTGGATCTGTGTGTGGATCTGTGTGTGTGTGGATCTGTGTGTGTGGATCTGTGTGTGTGGATCTGTGTGTGTGGATCTGTGTGTGGATCTGTGTGTGTGGATCTGTGTGTGGATCTGTGTGTGGATCAGTGTGTGTGGATCTGTGTGTAGATCTGTGTGTAGATCTGTGTGTGGATCTGTGTGTGTGGATCTGTGTGTGTGGATCTGTGTGTGTGTGGATCTGTGTGTCGATCTGTGTGTGTGGATCTGTGTGTGGATCTGTGTGTGGATCTGTGTGTGTGGACCTGTGTGTGGATCTGTGTGTGTGGATCTGTGTGTGGATCTGTGTGTGGATCTGTGTGTGTGGATCTGTGTGTGTGGATCTGCATGTGGATCTGTGTGTGTGGATCTGTGTGTGTGGATCTGTGTGTGGATCTGTGTGTGTGGATCTGTGTGTAGATCTGTGTGTGGATCTGTGTGTGTGGATCTGTGTGTGTGGATCTGTGTGTGTGGATCTGTGTGTGTGGATCTGTGTGTCGATCTGTGTGTGTGGATCTGTGTGTGTGGATCTGTGTGTGGATCTGTGTGTCGATCTGTGTGTGTGTGGATCTGTGTGTGTGTATCTGTGTGTGGATCTGTGTGTGTGGACCTGTGTGTGGATCTGTGTGTGTGGATCTGTGTGTGGATCTGTGTGTGTGGATCTGTGTGTGTGGATCTGTGTGTGTGGATCTGTGTGTGTGGATCTGTGTGTGTGGATCTGTGTGTGGATCTGTGTGTGTGGATCTGTGTGTGTGGATCTGTGTGTGGATCTGTGTGTGTGGATCTGTGTGTTGATCTGTGTGTGTGGATCTGTGTGTGGATCTGTGTGTGTGTGGATCTGTGTGTGTGGATCTGTGTGTGTGGATCTGTGTGTGGATCTGTGTGTGGATCTGTGTGTGTGTGGATCTGTGTGTGTGGATCTGTGTGTGTGGATCTGTGTGTGGATCTGTGTGTGTGGATCTGTGTGTGTGGATCTGTGTGTGTGGATCTGTGTGTGTGGATCTGCATGTGGATCTGTGTGTGTGGATCTGTGTGTGTGGATCTGTGTGTGGATCTGTGTGTGTGGATCTGTGTGTAGATCTGTGTGTGGATCTGTGTGTGTGGATCTGTGTGTGAATCTGTGTGTGTGTGGATCTCTGTGTGTGGATCTGTGTGTGTGGATCTGTGTGTGTGGATCTGTGTGTGGATCTGTGTGTGTGGATCTGTGGGTGTGGATCTGTGTGTGGATCTGTGTGTAGATCTGTGTGTGGATCTGTGTGTGTGGATCTGTGTGTGTGGATCTGTGTGTGTGTGGATCTGTGTGTGTGGATCTGTGTGTGTGGATCTGTGGATCTGTGGATCCGTGTGTGGATCTGTGTGTGTGGATCTGTGTGTGTGGATTTGTGTGTGGATCTATGTATGGATCTGTGTGTGTGGATCTGTGTGTGTGGATCTGTGTGTGGATCTGTGTGTGGATCTGTGTGTGTGGATCTGTGTGTGGATCTGTGTGTGTGGATCTGTGTGTGTGGATCTAAATGTGTGGATCTGCATGTGGATCTGTGTGTGTGGATCTGTGTGTGTGGATCTAAATGTGTGGATCTGCATGTGGATCTGTGTGTGTGGATCTGTGTGTGGATCTGTGTGTGTGTGGATCTGTGTGTGAATCTGTGTGTGGATCTGTGTGTGGATCTGTGTGTGTGGATCTGTGTGTGTGGATCTGTGTGTGGATCTGTGTGTTGATCTGTGTGTGTGGATCTGTGTGTGGATCTGTGTGTTGATCTGTGTGTGTGGATCTGTGTGTGGATCTGTGTGTGGATCTGTGTGTGGATCTGTGTGTGTGGATCTGTGTGTGGATCTGTGTGTGTGTGGATCTGTGTGTGTGGATCTGTGTGTGTGGATCTGTGTGGATCTGTGTGTGTGGATCTGTGTGTGTGGATCTAAATGTGTGGATCTGCATGTGGATCTGTGTGTGTGGATCTGTGTGTGGATCAGTGTGTGTGGATCTGTGTGTAGATCTGTGTGTAGATCTGTGTGTGGATCTGTGTGTGTGGATCTGTGTGTGTGGATCTGTGTGTGTGGATCTGTGTGTCGATCTGTGTGTGTGGATCTGTGTGTGGATCTGTGTGTCGATCTGTGTGTGTGTGGATCTGTGTGTGTGGATCTGTGTGTGGATCTGTGTGTGTGGATCTGTGTGTGTGGATCTGTGTGTGGATCTGTGTGTGTGGATCTGTGTGTGGATCTGTGTGTGGATCAGTGTGTGGATCTGTGTGTGGATCTGTGTGTGGATCTGTGTGTGTGGATCTGTGTGTGTGGATCTGTGTGTGTGGATCTGTGTGTCGATCTGTGTGTGTGTGGATCTGTGTGTGTGGATCTGTGTGTGTGTGGATCTGTGTGTGGATCTGTGTGTGTGGATCTGTGTGTGTGGATCTGTGTGTGGATCTGTGTGTGGATCTGTGTGTCGATCTGTGTGTGTGGATCTGTGTGTGGATCTGTGTGTGGATCTGTGTGTGTGTGGATCTGTGTGTGTGGATCTGTGTGTGGATCTGTGTGTCGATCTGTGTGTGTGTGGATCTGTGTGTGTGGATCTGTGTGTGTGTGGATCTGTGTGTGGATCTGTGTGTGTGGATCTGTGTGTGTGGATCTGTGTGTGGATCTGTGTGTGTGTGGATCTGTGTGTGGATCTGTGTGTCGATCTGTGTGTGTGGATCTGTGTGTGGATCTGTGTGTGGATCTGTGTGTGTGTGGATCTGTGTGTGTGGATCTGTGTGTGGATCTGTGTGTCGATCTGTGTGTGTGTGGATCTGTGTGTGTGGATCTGTGTGTGGATCTGTGTGTGGATCTGTGTGTGTGGACCTGTGTGTGGATCTGTGTGTGTGTGGATCTGTGTGTGGATCTGTGTGTGTGGATCTGCATGTGGATCTGTGTGTGTGGATCTGTGTGTGTGGATCTGTGTGTGGATCTGTGTGTGTGGATCTGTGTGTGTGGATCTGTGTGTGTGGATCTGTGTGTGGATCTGTGTGTGGATCTGTGTGTAGATCTGTGTGTGGATCTGTGTGTGTGGATCTGTGTGTGTGGATCTGTGTGTGGATCTGTGTGTGTGGATCTGTGTGTGGATCTGTGTGTGGATCTGTGTTTGTGGATCTGTGTGTGTGGATCTGTGTGTGTGGATCTGTGTGTGGATCTGTGTGTGGATCTGTGTGTGTGGATCTGTGTGTGGATCTGTGTGTGGATCTGTGTGTGTGGACCTGTGTGTGGATCTGTGTGTGTGGATCTGTGTGTGGATCTGTGTGTGTGGATCTGCATGTGGATCTGTGTGTGTGGATCTGTGTGTGTGGATCTGTGTGTGGATCTGTGTGTGTGGATCTGTGTGTGTGGATCTGTGTGTGTGGATCTGTGTGTGGATCTGTGTGTGGATCTGTGTGTAGATCTGTGTGTGGATCTGTGTGTGTGGATCTGTGTGTGTGGATCTGTGTGTGGATCTGTGTGTGTGGATCTGTGTGTGGATCTGTGTGTGGATCTGTGTTTGTGGATCTGTGTGTGTGGATCTGTGTGTGTGGATCTGTGTGTGGATCTGTGTGTGGATCTGTGTGTGTGGATCTGTGTGTGTGGATCTGTGTGTGGATCTGTGTGTGTGGATCTGTGTGTGGATCTGTGTGTGTGGATCTGTGTGTGGATCTGTGTGTGTGGATCTGTGTGTGGATCTGCATGTGGATCTGTGTGTGTGTGGATCTGTGTCTGGATCTGTGTGTGTGTGGATCTGTATGTGTGGATCTGTGTGTGGATCTGTGTGTGTGGATCTGTGTGTGGATCTGTGTGTGGATCTGTGTGTGGATCTGTGTGTGTGGATCTGTGTGTGGATCTGTGTGTGTGGATCTATGTGCGGATCTGTGTGTGTGGATCTGTGTGTGGATCTGTGTGTGGATCTGTGTGTGTTGATCTGTGTGTGTGGATCTGTGTGTGTGGATCTGTGTGTGGATCTGTGTGTGTGGATCTGTGTGTGGATCTGTGTGTGGATCTGTGTGTGGATCTGTGTGTGTGGATCTGTGTGTGGATCTGTGTGTGTGGATCTGTGTGTGTGGATCTGTGTGTGTGGATCTGTGTGTGTGGATCTGTGTGTGGATCTGTGTGTGTGGATCTGTGTGTGGATCTGTGTGTGGATCTGTGTGTGTGGATCTGTGTGTGTGGATCTGTGTGTGTGGATCTGTGTGTGGATCTGTGTGTGTGGATCTGTGTGTGGATCTGTGTGTGTGGATCTGTGTGTGTGGATCTGTGTGTGTGGATCAGCACTTGTGAAATGTGAAATGTTCAGCACTTAGCTCATCAGTCTGGTGCATATAAGGTTGAGCATTATCTCTCTCTCTCTCTCTCTCTCTCTCTCTCTATCTATGGTGAGGTGTGGGGAGATGGTGAGGTGTGGGGGGTGTGGGGAGATGGTGAGGTGTGGGGAGATGGTGAGGTGTGGGGGGTGTAGGGAGATGGTGGGGAGATGGTGAGGTGTGGGGAGATGGTGAGGTGTGGGGAGATGGTGAGGTGTGGGGGGTGTGGGGAGATGGTGAGGTGTGGGGGGGGTTTATGGTGAGGTGTGGGGAGATGGTCAGGTGTGGGGGGTGTGGGGAGATGGTGAGGTGTGGGGAGATGGTCAGGTGTGGGGGGTGTGGGGAGATGGTGAGGTGTGGGGAGATGGTGAGGTGTGGGGAGATGGTCAGGTGTGGGGGGTGTGGGGAGATGGTGAGGTGTGGGGAGATGGTGAGGTGTGGGGAGATGGCGTCTCTTGAAGGGGTGTCGGCTTTATCTCTCTGACATGGTTTCAGGTGTGTGCCTGATGAGAGTGTAATGGTGGAGGATGTTGGGTTTGATCAAATCGTTTCCGCTTATCGGATGAATAAAGCTGTAGTGGTTTTTATGAAAGATCAGAGCCTTGTTAATCAGCTGTTAGCAAGTGGTATTGTGATCAATGGTATATCATTAAATGTTTCCCCCACTGTTTGTCCCCTCAGTAAGGGTCATCATTTCAAACTGTCCACCTTTTTTGCTGAATTCAGCGTTAGAGTACGAGCTCTTACAATTCGGGAAAATGGCCAGCTCTTTTAAAATGATCTCTCTGGGCTGTAAACACCCCAAACTAAAACATGTCATGTCTTTCAGGAGACAAGTATTCATGTTCCTTGATTTGCCTGAAAACACACTTGAGATATCCTTCCGTGTTAAATTTGAAGGGAAAACATATATGGTGTACGCGAGCACGGGTAATATGCGTTGTTTTGAATGTGGAGATATCGGCCATAAGCGGTTCGCATGTCCGCATAGTAAACACGAGGAACGGGAGGCTAATCACGGCCCTGACTCGGGTGATATTGTGAGAACAGAGGGGAATCAGGAGGAGGTCACCAGGAGTGCTGAGGTGAGTGGGTCCAAGGCAGATATCCCCGCAGAGCATGAACACGACCGTGCGCGATAGCCCGGTGCAGACCCAGAGCAAACCATGGTGTAGAACTCAGAGAGTGGACCAGTTTTGGAGGATAGACTGGGTCAGGATGGGGCAACAGCTAGCACTAGCGCTGCAGTACAGCAGTTAGGCAATGCTGAGGTCTTCATGGTAAATGAGAAAAAAAGGTCGTGGGCCAACATTGTAACTAACACTGTATGATGAAAAAGGCACTTTCTGATAGAATTGAAGCTAGTAGTCAGGAGTCATTAATGGGAGATGATGTGGAGATGTCACAGGAGGAGGGTTGTGATGTTCATGAAGTGGTGTCTATGGGAGCTTCTCAGGAGGATCACACTCTGTACACCCTGGAAGAGGTGAATAGTTTTTTGGATAAGACTTTTGGTAAGCAGGTTAATGTCACAGACTTTTTTTCTGATGAAGAAAAGTTTGAAAGGTCAGTGGCTTTCCTGCAAAAAAAAGTGGGCTTTGATTTGCTGAGTGAAAAAAGCGCTTTGGTTTAAGAAAGCACATCACAGCTATACATACACGTAAAAAGAAATGTTAAGCTATAGCTTGGTGTACAGATAAGCCATGTTTCACAGGTGTCTTCCTCCACTTTATTACTGCTTCACCTTCTTTCTTTTTCCTCTTTCTCTTTCACATGGAGACTCTAAGAGTGGGCTCTTTAAACATCAATGGGGGAAGGAATAGATATAAGCATGCTGTATTAGCTGAAACAATACACCAAAAAAAACTGCACATTGTTTTTCTTCAGGAAACACACACTGATGTAGATAATGAAGTGGGGTGGGTGAGGTGGTGGGATGGACAGCAGAGTTTTAGCCATGGTACAAACTTCAGTGCAGGAGTGGCAGTTTTGTTTTCTCCTGCAATTGGTGTAAAAATGACTTAATCACAGGAAATAGTTAGGGGCCATTTGTTAGTATTAAAAACAGAGATTAAAGGTAATGTTTTTTATTTTATAAACATTTATGCTCCAAATGTTGGGCTTGAGCGGGTTGTTTTTTTCGATGAGCTCAGAAGGGTGTTAAGGCAGTGTGGAGATGAGGGTTCTGTTATCACTGGAGGAGACTGGAACTGTACAGTAGACTTCACTGTAGATTGCACCACTGAGGAACCACACACGCAGTCTGCTTTAACTCTATCACAGCTACTAAAAGAGTTTAACCTCTTAGACACATGGAGAATTAAGAATTCGACTGATAGACAGTACACATGGGTGAAGGTCTCTGATATCATGGAGTGTTCAATTTATCCTGTTGGGTTTTCTGATCACCACTTGGTTACACTCAATGTTTTTGTCTAAGTTTTCTGGTAGATCACCATACTGGCACTTCAATGTAAAACTCTTGCAAGACACTGAATTTTGTGAACAGTTTGGTTTTTTTTGGGAACATATTAGGAGTAAAAAGAACCTTTTTGAGAATTTAAGACAGTGGCAGGACATTGTAAAGGTGCAAATAAGAAGTTTTTGTCAGCAATATACTGCATTCTCAAGTTTAAAAACAAAGCAAATTATAAAAGACCTAGAATGTGAGATAAATTATATAGAACTCAAACTGATTAACAAACACGACACTGCCTTGTCAAGGAAGCTACAGGGGAAGAAAAAGGAGCTGGGGTCCTACATGAATGAAAGAGCGAAGGGAGCGCTGGTGAGATCCCGATTTGCATCAGTTGCTGACATGGATGCACCAACAGCGTACTTCTTCAACCTAGAACGTGTCACTGCACAGCATAAGCAAATGACCTGTCTCCGTCTACCTGATGGAAGAATATCCTTGGATACCAGAGAAATGCGAAAGCACGCAGTGGATTTCTACTCTGCTCTATATAGGGCAGAAAACTGCGATTCAGAATGCACCGAGCTACTGACTCAAGGTCTTCCACAGCTGGATGCAGAATCTGGAGCTGACCTGGACACTGAAATAACTCTAGAGGATCTCACAGTGGCAGTCATTCAGCTCAGATCAGGAAGCTCACCAGGCATTGATGGCCTACCATCAGCATTTTACAAACATTTCTGGAGTCTTGTGGGAGGGGACCTCCACGAAGTCTTTCAGGAAAGTTTCAGGGTTGGATGTTTACCACTTTCATGCCAGCGTGCAGTGCTGTCTCTCCTACCTAAGAAAGGGGATCTCTCACTGTTAAAGAACTGGAGACCGGTAGCACTTCTAACTACAGACTATAAGATTGTTTCAAAGGGTCTTGCAAATAGACTGAAGCACTATCTACACATTATCATACAGAAAGACCAAACCTACTGCATTCCTGACAGGTCAATAATGGACAACCTCTTTATAATTTGAGATGTTGTGGACCTTTTTAACATTTCTGACATGTCTGTGGGTTTGCTTTCTCTTGATCAAGAAAAGGCTTTCGACCGTGTAGATCACTGCTACCTCTTTAAAATTACGCAGGCTTTTGGTTTTGGGAACAATTTTTTGAGTATGGTTAAATTGCTGTACACTGACGCAACACGTATGATTAAGATGGGGGGTGGCCTGAGCCAGCCGATTGCAGTCACCAGAGGTATTAGGCAGGGATGCTCCTTATCCGGTCAGTTATTTTGCATAGCCATCGAACCATTGCTTACTCTACTTCGGGGTAAGCTAGCAGGTTTTCAAGTTCCATTGAGCTTGCAGGAGTCAGGGATTATGCTCTTTGCTTATGCAGATGACCTCTTAGTGTTTGTTAACAACAATAGGGACATCAAAGTTTTATCGGAAGCACTTAATGTTTACCAGAAGGCTTCCTCTGCTAAAGTAAACTGGAATAAGAGCAAGGCATTATGGGCAGTTCAAGTTAATGCAGAGGGTCTTCCTCTTCTTCCAGGGAACCTGAAGTGGAATAGAGAGGGTCTAAAGATACTGGGTGTGATTTTAGGAACAGTAGAGTACAGAAAACAGAACTGGAATGGTGTAGTGGAGAGAGTGTGCACCAAATTGTCTCGAAGGAAATGGGTGCTACCCCAGCTGTCCTACAGAGGAAGAGTACTGGTGGCCAATAACCTTGCTGCCTCCATGCTCTGGCACAGCCTGAATGTGCTACAACCACCTGCTGGATTTGTACAGGAGATACAGAGAGCCTTAGTGACCTTTTTTTGGTCAGGCCAACACTGGACCAATTCAGCTGTACTCTACCTTCCTCTACAAGAAGGGGGTCAAGGTCTTGTGGACATTAAATCTAGGATCATGACTTTTCGGTTACAAGCGGCCCAGAGGTTGCTGTACAGCGAGTCGATCACTTGGGAATATACTGCAGTTTCACTCTTGAGGAGAGCAGGTGGAATGGGACTGGACAAACATCAGTTTTTAATGAAACTGCAAGAGACTGAATTATTAAGTCTAACCCCATTTTATCGGTCAATGTTGGAGGCTTGGAAGGTTCTCTCCTGCTCAAGGCCATGTGACTCACCTGCTGGCATGTGGTTAATGGAGGAGCCTCTATTCTCGAACGGCTTTCTACCTTCAAGGCTTCTGCTCTCTGCTGTTCTGCGGTCCCGTCTCTTAACCACAGGGTACATGAAGCTGGGACACGTTGCGAGAATGGACATGTCGGTGTTGAGCGAAAGGACTGGAATCCGCTCAAGTCGTCTTCTAAACCAGCTTACAGCGGAGATATGGGGCTCACTGCTACCAGACTATAGAGCCTTTCTAAGGAATCTCTCTAACTGTGTGCAATGGAGGGAGGGTGTTTCATACGACTTCCCTGCTTTAAAGGTTAGTGCTGCTGTGGGGGACTGGAACGAGAACCAACAACATCTCCTGTCATTCACCACACCAGAACTGGATCGTTTCAAAAGTCTAGAGAAAAAAGTGCTGTACACAACCTGTGTGAAAGTCAGCAATATACAGCTTCTGAAAGAAGTTCCATCATCAAGGTGGCTTGAGTTCTTTGGCACCGACTCTTCCCCTAAAGGCTGCTGGCGGTCCCTGTATAAGTGTCCAATTGACAAAAGGACTGCTGACCTCCAGTGGAGGATTGTACAGGGGCTATAGCCACAAACAGACATCGGGTGCACCTCGATCCTACGGTTGGGGTGGGCTGTCCTTTCTGTCTTGAACCTGAGTCCCTTTTCCATCTCTTTGCACAATGCAATCGTTTACGCAACTTATTTCTAACCTTAGATCAATGGTTCTTATGCTTAGGTGAAGTCTTTTCCCTTCAGTTGTTTATTTTTGGACCCAAGTACACCGCACAGAAGAAAAGTGTTCTGACTCTGCTAAATTTTATATCTGGAACAGCAAAGTTAGCTATATGGAAAACCAGGAAGAATAAGTTGACAGGACAGGGAACAGTGGATTTATCGGCCATGTTGAGGGGTTTAGTGGAGGCGCGGCTCAGAGTTGAATATGCATACTTTAAGTTGGTGGGTAAGCTCCCGGTGTTTATGAGCAGTTGGGGCATAAAGAAATTGCTGTGTACACTTCATGAGGAGACTGAGGAGTTACTATTGCTTTTCTAATTTGTGTCATGGTATTGATCTATTATTAGTGTATTTGTTGTTGATGTTGTTTTAATATTATTCATGTATTTGTGTGTTTATTTATTCGTTCACTTATTTCATCTTTTTTCATTTGTATTTGTTTATTTATTTATTTATTTTTTTTATTTTTATTTTTTCTCAGTTAACTCATATCGATTTATTGCCCTTTTTTTTCCCCCTAACATCAATACTGAAGTGAGAGTCTTTTCCTGGCTTTATGACTGATCTAATAAAGGTGTTTTTAAAACTCAAAACTCTCTTTCTCTTGTCTCTCTCTCTGTCTCTCTGTCTCTCTGTCTCTCTGTCTCTCTCTCTCTCTCTCTCTCTCTCTCTCTCTGCGCATGCGCGGCGGAGAGGCGAGTGTGGCGTGTGGAGCGCGTGAGAGCGGTTGGCGTTTTGCCAATTTTTTCGGCACTAAAGTGCAATTTGTTTCCGTTTAAAATCTCGGAATATTAATATACTTATTGTGTGTGTGTGAGCGAGTGTGTGCGGACAATAACTGTGTGTGTGGGTGTGCGCGTGTGTGTGTGCGCGCGTGTGTGTGTGCAGGTGTGTGTGAGTAGCGTGTCGGTGAAGCGTGGTTATGGCGGATCCGACCGCGAGGTTGTGTGAGAGTTTGACTCGCCGGCATGGTGTCCGTGTTGTGTGTCCGGCGCGGTGTCCGTGTTGTGTGTCTGGCGCGGTGTCTGTGTTGTGTGTCCGGCGCGGTGTCCGTGTTGTGTGTCCGGTGAGTGTTGAAGAATGTTGTTTAGCAGTCGGTAACGTGGTGGGGCATGAGAACATTGTCTCTGCCTCCAGAATGAACAGTGCCATTGTGGTGTTTCTGAATAGTGTTGAGAAAGTAAGAAATCTGATTCAGAAAGGCATCATTGTTAATAATGAGCAAATACTGGTTTCTCCCCTCAGTTCCCCAGCTAAGAAAGTCTTGTTGTCCAACGTCCCTCCTTTTATTTCAGATGATGCTATCTGTAAAGACCTGTCTCGGTAGGGGCGAATTGCCTCCCCCATTAAGAGAATCCTCCTTGGCTGTAAGTCCCCACTGGTTAAACACTTGGTTTCGTTTAGAAGAATGGTCTTCATGGTTTTTAAAGAAGGTGTGGAAGAGCTGAATGCCGTTTTTAAATTCAGAGTTGAAGGCTTTGACTACAATCTGTTTGTTTCTTCTGATACAGATATTAAGTGCTTTAAATGTGGAAAAACTGGTCATCTTGCTCGGGCCTGCCCTGAGAGGCAGAGTGACCCCGGTGTTTCTGAGCGACCGGGGCAGGACGCAGCTCAGTCGGCTGGGGTCGTTCCCCCTGCGGCTACAGTTCGGCCGGCTACTGAGGGCCCCGGAGCTGCTGCTGCACCAGACCCGAAAGAGAGTGAGCCCCAAGCCCAGCCTGCAACCCAGAAGCCCACTGGAGCTGTAACAGCCCCGGAAAAACCCATGCACGGCCGAACCGGCCGTGGAAGAGCCATGCTCAGCTCAACCGGACCGGGAGAAGCCGTGCTCCACTGAGAAGAGCTCAGTGGGTTCTGGAGCAGTGCTGGAGCTGCCTGCGCTGGCAGAGGCAGGCACGGAGGTGCAGAGCGAACGCCCGGAAACACCGGACACTACACCAGTGCAGGGGGACGGGGGAGACGTGGATATGGTGGATGAGCCCATCTTTAAAGTGCCGAATAAAAGGAAAAAGCAAGGTAAGGGACGGGGAAAAAAGCAGGCAAAGAAGGACACAAAGATGGGGGAACGAGAATCAGACAGTGATGACTGCATGTCAGACTCTGTTTTAATGTTCAATTCTCAGGAGGAACAGGTTAATGTTGTGTACAGCGCTGATGATATTAAAGAGTTTTTAAGGAACACCAAATGGCAGAAAAATGTAGCATTGGAAGAGTTTTTCCCAGACCGTAAGCAGTTTATTCACGACGTTAAGTTCTTCAGAAGAGAAGGTGCGTTTATTGATGTTGAAATTTTCCGTCTGAAGAAACTGATCACAAGAGTGAATAAGGAAAACTCTGATGATGACTAGTGTGGTGTTTTTTTATGGTAGAGTGGTTTTTACCCTCTGTTTAATTTTATTTATTTTATTTATTTTTATGAAAGGAGTTAATATTGCGAGTTTAAATATTAATGGGGCAAGAGAGCAAATCAAGAGAGCTAAACTGTATGAAGTTTTAAAGCAGAAGCACATTAACGTTGCCATGCTGCAGGAAACCCACAGTGATACCAGCAATGCTGCTGATTGGGTGAAGGAGTGGGATGGGTTGGTGATTTTAAGCCATAACACAACGCTCAGTGGTGGTGTTGCCTTGCTCTTTGCTCGCAGTTTTATTCCTTGTTCTTATTCAGTTGAAGAATTTTTAAATGGAAGGCTTTTAAAAGTGAAAACTTTTTATGAGAATGAGGTTTTAGTTTTTATCTGTGTACACTCCCAGCAGTGCAGTGGAGAGGATGATGTTTTTAGATACTCTGAACAATGTCATTGCTGACTGCAACACTGCAGAAATTTTAATTCTGGGTGGTGATTTTAACTGTACTACAGATATTTTAGACCGGAACCACACAGAACCTCACATGGCTTCCCGTAAGCGTCTGTGGGAGATGGTGGAGGCCCACGAGTTGAGCGACATATGGAGAGCTTTTCATAAGAACAAGAGACAGTACACGTGGGCCCATGCCATAGATAACACACTCTCCCTGGCGAGATTAGATCGTTTTTATGGTTTTAAGCATCAGCTGACGTTTTTTACAAAGTGTTTTATTGTTCCAGTAGGTATCTCTGACCACAGTATGGTACAGTGTACTATTACCAAAAAGAAGGTTAAACCTAGGAGTGCCTACTGGCATTTTAACACTGCTCTTTTAGAAGATGCTAATTTCAGGGAGTCTTTTATTTATTTATGGAATTGTTTTAAACATGAGAAGGCAGCTTTTAGTTCACTTCAGCTGTGGTGGGATGTGACAAAAGCACAAGTCAAAGTATTTTGTCAACAGTACACTCTCAATGTGACAAGAGAGTGAGAGTTAGATCTCTGAAAGCTCTGGAGATAGAAATAGTGGAGCTCCAGCGTTTGGAGGCCACCGGAAATCGAGGGCATATTGAAGCCCTCAAACGTAAAAAATCCAAAATGAACGACCTGTTAGACATTACAGCACAGGGGGCGCTGGTCTGCTCACGCTTTAAAAGCGCTGCTGAGATGGATGCTCCTTCAAAGTTCTTTTTCAGTTTAGAGCAGAAGAATGGACAGAAAAGATTTATACATGCTGTGCGAACAGAATCAGGGGATCTCGTATCTGAGCCCACTGAAATTCGCCAGCAGACAGTAAGCTTCTACTCGAAGCTGTACAGCAGTGAGTGGTCAGGGGCACAAGCGGTGGAGGACAGCTTCCTCATGGACCTGCCAAAGCTCTCTGAGCAAGCGGCGAGAGAGCTAGACAGGGAGCTGACGCTGGAGGAGGTTCATGAGGCTCTCCAGGGGATGGAGAATGGACGGGTGTCAGCTGCAGGAGGGCCGTCCTGACCCTGCTACCGAAGAAGGGAGACCTGACCCACCTGAAAAACTGGCGCCCGGTCTCACTACTGTGCACTGACTGCAAGCTGCTCTCAAAAGCATTAGCCTCGAGACTGACTAAGGTAATGGAGCAGCTCATTCACCAGGACCAGACGTACTGTGTGCCTGATAGGTCCATATTCGATAATGTGTATCTAATTCGTGACATTTTGGACGTCTCCAGGCTATTGGGCTTAAAGACTGGTCTGATTTCTCTAGATCAGGAAAAGGCTTTTGACCGGGTTGAACATGAATATTTGTGGAAGGTGCTGGAAGCCTTCGGGTTCAACCCAGGTTTTATAGCCATGATCAAGGTGTTGCACAGTAACATTGAGAGTGTACTGAAGGTTAACAGTGGTTTATGTGCTCCTTTTAGAGTGTACAGAGGGATCAGGCAGGGCTGTTCCCTCTCTGGAATGTTGTACTCTCTAGCTATTGAACCTCTTTTAAATAAGTTAAGAAGTAATCTCTCTGGTTTTAATATGCCACATGCTAATGCCTCAATATGTTTATCAGCTTATGCAGATGATCTGGTAGTGATGATAAACACACAAAATGATGTCAATGTTTTAACTGATATCTTAAATGACTTTCAAATTTTATCCTCCGCCAAGGTTAACTGGTCTAAAAGTGAAGCCATTTTAGTTGGGGAGTGGGGAGGTGGGCAACCGTCACTACCAGGAGGCTTAGTGTGGAAAAGAGGTGGTTTTAAATACTTGGGTGTCTACCTGGGGGAACAATGAGTTTTTAAGTAAAAACTGCGAAGGTTCTGTAGAGTACGTGAACAGCAGTCTGTGCAGGTTGAAGCGGCTGGTTCCAAAGATGTCCTACAGGGGGAGAACGCTGGTCATCAACAACCTCGCCGCGTCGTCTCTCTGGCACAAGCTGGCATGCGTGGATCCGCCGCCGAACCTGCTGGCAAACATCCAGGCCCTGCTGGTGGACTTCTTCTGGGACGGTCTACACTGGATTCCACAGAGTGTGCTTCATCTGCCGAAGGAGGAAGGAGAGCAGGGGCTGGTCCAGTTGTCCAGCAGAGCCGCAGCCTTCCGCCTCCAGTTCATCCAGAGACTCCTCACTGGACCCGGAGACTTAGTATGGAGAGCAGCAGCCAGTGGACTACTACGCACAGTTCAAGGACTGGGGCTGGACAGAGCGTTGTTTTTAATGGACACAAAAATGCTGGACATTTCTGGACTACCAGCCTTTTACCGTGGATTTTTTAAAATTTGGAACTGTTTTAAGAAACAAAACAAGGGCTGTAGAACGCTACACTGGCTGCTGGAGGAACCTCTGGTGTATGGCGGGAGACTGGACATCTCCAGTGTGACCGTCCCTGCACTGTCCAGAACTCTCATCTCCTCAGGGATTATAACGCTCCGGGAGCTTGTGAACATCGCGGGGTCGGACTTGTCGAGGGCAGAGGACCTGGCAGCGCGTATGGGACTGCGGTCCCTGCGTGTTGTCAATCAGCTCCTACACCGCTGGAGATCTGCATTGACATCAGAGGAGCGTGTTCAGCTAATGGACTATTCACACACAGAGACTGGTCCTGCAGAGGACGAACCCTTTCCCCAGCTGAACATCGCTCCTGACCTCGACGGGTGTGCAGGCCCCCTCCTGGAGTGCCGGGGTGAAGGGGAGATGGACTTTGGGTCAGTGTCGGGGAAGCTGCTCTACAGAGCGTGTGTAAAGGTTTTAAATAAGAAGAAGCTGAGTGGGAGGGTGGACACCCCATGGAGAAGTGTACATGGTTTTACTGATGATTTTAAACCAGAGTGGACGCACTGTATAAACCACCGTTAACTAAAAAATCTGCTGACCTCCAATGGAGGATTTTACACTGTATTATCTCTGTGAACTCTTTTATTTCTGTTTTAAATCCTGATATTGCACATGATTGTCCTTTTTATTCACAGAGAGAAACAGTTTTTCATGCTTTTATTCACTGCTCCAGATTACTTCCACTGTTTGTGTTTTTACGGAGCATTTTAAGGTCTTTTAATGTTGTTTTTACTTTTCAGTGTTTTATTTTTGGTTTTAAGTTTGTCAGAAAACACCGGTTCAGGTGTCAACTGATTAATTTTATATTTGGTCAGGCCAAAATGTCAATATACCTGAGCCGGAAAAACCAAATTGCACAAAGCACTGACTGTGATGCCATAAAAATTCTGAAAAGGCTGATCAAATTGAGAATTTCAATTGATTTTAATTTTTATAAAAGTATGAATGACTTGGATGTTTAAATGTGTGTGGTGTTGGGAGAATGTGTTGTGTTCTGTTGCAGAAAGGAAACTTAACTTTGCAGCAGAACTAAACTAATCACTCATATTTAAAATAATTTATTGACATTTATTTTAATACGTATTTATTTATTTACTTATTTAGTAAGTCACTGTGACTTTTATATGTGACGTGTAAATAAAGATGCGTAAAAAGTCAAAAAAAAAAAGTCTCTCTCTATTTTCTCTCTCTCTCTCTTTCTCTCTCTCGCTCTCTCTCTCTCTTGTTTCTCTCTCTTTTTTTCTCTCTCTTTCTCTCTCTCTCTCTCTCTCTCTCTCTCTCTTTCTCTCTCTCTCTCTTTCTCTCTCTCTCTCTTTTGTCTCTCTCTCTCTTTTCTCTCTCTCTCTCTCTCTCTCTCTCTCTCTCTCTTTCTCTCTCTCTCTCTCTCTTTCTCTCTCTCTCTTTTGTCTCTCTCTTTTTCTCTCTCTCTCTTTTGTCTCTCTCTCTCTCTCTCTCTGCGCATGCGCGGATGTGAATGAGCGAGTTGAGCGTCGTGAGCGAGTTTGCGAGCGATTTCAAAACTTTATTGTCTTTTTTGGCAATTCATTTAATTTTTGTTGTTGTTTGGTTTGCGTGTTTTGTGAGGAGCTGTGTGTGTGTGTGTGTTTGGGCGCGTGTGTGTTTGGGTGCGTGTGTGGTGTGTGTTTCTCGGCAAGGAGTGAGCCGGCATTTCGGCACGCTTTGCACCGGGAACATGGAGAAGGTGGATGATAGCGTGTACGAGTCTCTCACACGGCAGCATGGTGTGAGGATTGTGTGTAACCTTAGCGTGGAGGAGTGTGTGTTGGCGATTGGGAAGGTGGTAGGGTACAGCAACATTTTAGCTGCCTCCCGTATGAACAGTGCTATTGTGCTTTTTCTGAACTCTTTGAACAAAGTGAATGAGATTGTTAAACAGAAAGTGGTCATTAATGATTCCCTGGTAACGGTGCTTCCTCTCAGTACTCCATCGAAGAAAATAATTTTGTCAAACGTTCCTCCTTTCTTGAAAAATGACACCATTGCTAAAGAGCTCTCCCGCTATGGCAAAATGGTTTCTCCTATAAGAAAGATCCACATGGGCAGTAAAGCACCAGAGTTAAGAAACTCAAAGATAGTTTCCTTTAGGAGACTGGTGTACATGGTGCTGAATAATGGCATGGAGGAGCTGGACTTAGCGGTGAAATTTAGCGTGGATGGCTTTGACTACACCATTTTTGTGACTACTGACTCTGGCATGAAATGTTTCAACTGTGGTGAAACAGGACACTTGGTTCGTGCATGTCCAGAGAAGGTTAAAAAATACGGGGCGACAGACAGGCAGGCTGAGCAGACTAGGCCAAACGTTCACAGTGGTGATACTGAGGGAGATGGGCCCTCTGTATCGGTTTCTCCAGTGGCTGAGTCTGTTACAGCTGACCCTCCTGCGATTAAGCCCATAGCTGCTGCCTCCTCCATGCTGGACCCGTCATGACCGTTCCCCCTGCGGTTGAGACCGGGCTCAGCGGAGGCAACCCTGGTGCTACTGTGGCGAAACCCGCAGGGGACAAAGCAGGAGCATCTGATCCTGCGAAAAGTGATAAAGAGATGGGCAAAACAACATCCGAACCCCCCTTGCAGACAAGCCAAGTGGAGGAACAGGACAGTCTCGATAATGGAGGTACAGATGCTGAGATGGAAGCAGAACCTGTTTTTAAAGTCCCCACTAAGCGTAAGAAAAAATCTAAAAGCAGGAGCAACAAGCAGGCTAAGAAACATGAGTCAGACATGGAAGAAAGTGATGGTGGCTCCACGGACTCAAGTTGGTCACAGTGCTCACAGTCAGACGAAAGGGAGACGGTCTACACACCAGCAGAAATATCAGCGTTTTTAAAAAACACCAAGGGCAAAAGGTCAGTGAATATCGAAGATTTTTTCCCAGACACTGAACAGTTTGTGTGTGATGTTAAAAAGTTAATGCGGTGTGGTGTGTTTGAAAAAACTGAAATCTATTGTCTGAAGGCCATAATGACCAAACTTAGGAAGAACACCGAAAGTTCTTTATAGACTGCTGAGCTCTGTAATGCTTAACCAACTGATTGATCGCATTATGTGGGTGACATTTTATTATTTAATAATGAGTGCTATCACTGTCGTAACCCTTAACATCAATGGTGCCAGGGACCACAGAAAGAGAGCGGCAGTGTATGAGACGGTGAGACACAAGCATGCGGATGTTGTTTTCCTGCAGGAAACTCATAGCGATCCCAGAAACTCCTCGGACTGGGCGAGCGAGTGGAAGGGACTTGTGTTTTTAAGTCACAATACCTCTCTTAGTGGTGGTGTTGCTCTTTTATTCTCACCATCTTTTAGCCCACAGTCTTATGATGTTGAAGAAGTTTTAAAAGGCAGGCTTTTAAAAGTGCGGGCATTTTATGAGAATGAGGTTTTTGTTTTTATTTGTGTGTACGCTCCCACCCTAAGTGTGGAGAGAATGGTGTTCTTAAATATTTTAAGCACTGTCATTGGTTCCTGTAGTCAGAGTGAAGTTTTAATCATTGGTGGGGATTTTAACTGCACTGAAGACGTTTTAGATAGGAACCATTTAGAACCTCATGCTGCCTCTCGCAAATGCCTGTGTGAGTTTATCACAACACATGACCTGAGTGATGTTTGGAGGAATTTCCATGAAACAGAGAGACAATACACCTGGTCCCAATGTAAAGAGAACCTCCTCTCACTAGCAAGGCTTGATCGTTTTTACACTTTCAAACATCAGCTGAATATTTTTAGGTCCTGTGTTATTTATCCTGTGGGCTTTTCGGATCATTTTATGGTACAGTGCACTTTTAAGAAGAGCAATGTAAAGCCACGTAGTGCCTACTGGCATTTTAATGCTGCTCTTTTAGATGATATTAATTTTAGAGAGAGTTTTATTTTCTTTTGGAATGTTTTTAGGCTTCAGAAGCCGACTTTTACAGCACTGCAAGATTGGTGGGATGTGGCAAAAGTGCACATTCAAATGTTTTGTCAACAGTACGCTCACAATGTGACTAAGGACATCACCAGATCACTTAGAGCTCTAGAGATTGAGGTAGTGGAACTCCAGGGTTTGGTGGAGTCCACAGGAAATCGAGGCCATATTGAGGCTCTCAAAAAGAAAAAACATGTGTTGGGTGAGTTGTTGGACACAACAGTGCAGGGGGCGCTGGTCCACTCGCGCTTTAAAAGCGCAACAGAGATGGACGCTCCTTCCAAGTTCTTCTTTAGTCTTGAGAAGAAAAATGGACAGAAAAGGTTTATACATGCTTTGTGTACAGATTCAGGGGAGCTTGTAACTGATCCTACTGAAATTCGCAAGCAGACAGTCAGCTTTTACTCAAAGCTGTACAGGAGTGAGCTCGCAGCTGTGCAAGAGGTGGGGGAAGATTTTGTCAGGAATCTTCCTAAACTAACCGAGGAGTCAGCTAGGGAACTGGACAGGGAACTGACCCTTGAGGAGTTGGAGGTTGCACTCAACAGCCTGCAGAATGGGCGGTCACCTGGCATCGATGGGCTCTCAGTTGAGTTTTTCAAGGCTTTCTGGTCAGTGATAGGGCAGGACTTGCTGGAAGTGCTGAGGGCGAGCATAAACGGAGGCAGACTGCCTCTGAGTAGCTGTAGAGCAGTCCTGACCCTACTCCCAAAGAAGGGTGATCAGACTGACCTCAGGAACTGGCGCCCTGTCTCCTTACTCTGCACAGACTGCAAGGTGCTCTCAAAAGCATTAGCAACAAGACTAGGGAAGGTAATGGAGCAAGTCATCCACTTTGACCAGACATACTGTGTGCCTGGCAGATCTATCTACGACAATGTACACTTGATTCGTGACATTTTGGACGTCTCTAGGCTATTGGGGCTGAAGACTGGTCTTATTTTCATAGATCAGGAGAAGGCTTTCGACCGGGTTGAACACCAGTATTTGTGGAGGGCGTTAGAAAGTTTTGGGTTCAACTCTGGGTTCAAGGCCATGATCCAGGTGCTGTACAGCGACATTGAGAGCGTACTGAAAGTTAACGGTGGTTTATCTGTGCCTTTTAAAGTGTATAGGGGTATTAGGCAGGGCTGCTCTCTGTCTGGCATGTTATACGCCCTAGCCATAGAGCCTTTACTATGTCAGATAAGAAGCAAGATTTCTGGACTGTCTATACCAAGGTGTAATACGCCATACTGTGTTTCTGCCTATGCTGATGATGTTGTTGTGATGATGACTGAACAAAGAGATATTGATATTTTAACTGACATCATAATTAAGTTTAATGTGATATCTTCTGCAAAAGTAAACTGGAACAAAAGTGAAGCCATTTTAGTCGGTGATTGGAAAGGTGGGGAACCATGTCTCCCAGATAATTTAACCTGGAGAACAGGGGGTTTTAAATATTTGGGAGTGTACCTGGGAGACAGTAGCTATGTTAAGAAAAACTGGGAAGGCATAAGTGAAAAGCTAAAAGGACGTCTGAATAAATGGAAATGGCTCGTTCCAAAGATGTCATATAAGGGCAGAACTTTGGTTAAATAATCTACTTTGGATAAATAATCTAGTTGCTTCAATGTTATGGCACAGACTGGCCTGTATTGACCCCCCTCCAAAACTACTAGCAGACCTGCAGGCCATGATGGTGGACAAGACATTTTTTTGGGACAAGCTGCACTGGTTACCACAAAGCATTCTATACCTACCCAAGGAAGAGAGCGGACAAGGACTTATCCACTTATCCAGCAGGACTGTGGCCTTTCGTCTTTGTCATGTACAGAAGCTCCTCACTGGCCCAGAGAACCTCTCATGGAGAGCATGGGGTCTGGACAGGTCACTGTTTTTAATGGACACAAAGCAACTAAGCTTAACTGGATTACCTGCTTTTTATCAAGGTATTTTTAAAGTTTTTAACCAGTTCAGATTGCAGAAGGAGGACTGTTCGTCACTGTGCTGGCTTCTCGATGAACCTCTCATCCATGGCGCTCGGCTGGATGTCACCAGCAGGATCTCTCCAGCCCTAACTAGAGCACTGATCTCCACAAGGACTGTGACACTACGACAGTTGGTGCAACTGTCAGGGCCGGACTTTGCTCACTCAGATGATGTAGCAACAAAGCTAGGGGTAAAGTCTGTACGTATGATTGCACAGCTTTTACAGAGGTGGAGGTCAGCACTTACATCTGAAGAGCGCATGCAGCTCAGGGACTACTGCGCTGGGGTGGTCAGCTCTGAGGAAGGTGAGCCCAATCCAGTTCTTTCTCTTGTACCTAATCTGTCAGAGGTCTCAGGTCCCCTCCTCGGAGATGGGGAAAGAACAGGTATAGGCCTTAACACAGCCTCGGGTAAGAGCCTCTACAAACTGTGTTAAAGTGTACAATAAGAGATCTTTCTCTCTCTCTCTCTCTCTCTCTCTCTGTGCATGCGTGGCGGAGAGGCGAGTGTGGTGTGTGGAGCGCGTGAGAGCGGTTGGCTTTTTGCCAATTTTTCGGCACTAAAGTGCTTTTTTTCCGTTTAAGATCTCGGAATACTTATATACTTATTGTGTGAGTGTGTGTGCGAATAATAACTTTGTGTGTGTGAGCGAGTGTGTGCAGACAATAACTGTGTGTGTGTGTGCGCGCGCGCTTGTGTGTGTGCAGGTGTGTGTGAGTAGCGTGTCGGTGAAGCGTGGTTATGGCGGATCCGACCGCGAGGTTGTGTGAGAGTTTGACTCGCCGGCACGGTGTCCGTGTTGTGTGTCCGGCACGGTGTCCGGGTTGTGTGTCCGGTGAGTGTAGAGGAATGTTGTTTAGCAGTCGGTAACGTGGTGGGGCATGAGAACATTGTCTCTGCCTCCAGAATGAACAGTGCCATTGTGGTATTTTTGAACAATGTTGAGAAAGTCAGAAATCTGATTCAGAAGGGTATCATTGTTAATAATGAGCAAATACTAGTTTCTCCCCTCAGTTCCCCATCTAAGAAGGTCATGTTGTCTAACGTCCCTCCTTTTATCTCTGACGAGGCTATATGTAAAGAGCTGTCTCGGTATGGACGAATTGTCTCTCCCATTAAGAGAATCCTCCTTGGCTGTAAGTCCCCACTGGTGAAGCACTTGGTGTCCTTCAGGAGAATGGTCTTCATAGTTTTTAGAGAAGGTGTGGAGGAGCTGAATGCTGTTTTTAAATTCAGTGTTGAAGGCTTTGTCTACAATATCTTTGTTTCCTCTGATACCGATATCAAGTGTTTCAAATGCGGTAAAACAGGTCATCTTGTTCGGGCCTGCCCCGAGAGGCAGAGTGACCCCGGTGTTTCTGAACGACCGGGGCAGGATGAGTCGGCTGGGGTCGTTCCCCCTGCGGCTACGGTTCGGCCGGCTGCTGAGGGTCCCGGAGCTGCTGCTGTACCAATCCCAAGCCCAGGCTGCAGCCCAGAAGCCCACTGGAGCTAAGCCAGACCCGGAAAAGCCATGCACGGCCGAACCGGCCGCGGAAGAGCCATGCTCAGCTCAACCGGACCGGGAGAAGCCGTGCTCCACTGAGAAGAGCTCAGTGGGTTCTGGAGCAGTGCTGGAGCTGCCTGCGCTGGCAGAGGCAGGCACGGAGGTGCAGAGTGAACGCCCGGAAACACCGGACACTACACCAGTGCAGGGGGATGGGGGAGACGTGGACATGGTGGATGAGCCCGTTTGTAAAGTTCCTAACAAAAGGAAGAAACAAGGTAAGGGATGGGGGAAAAAACAGGCAAAAAAGACACAAAGGGGGAGGAACGAGAATCTGCATGTCAGATTCAGTTTTAATGTTCGATTCTCAGGAAGAACAGAGTAATGTGGTGTACAGTGCAGATGATATTAAAGAGTTTTTAAGGAACACCAAATGGCAGAAAAATGTAGCATTAGAAGAGTTTTTCCCAGACCGTAAACAGTTTATTCATGACGTGAAGTTCTTCAGAAGAGAAGGTGCATTCATTGATGTTGAAGTATTCCGTCTGAAGAAACTGATCACTAGAATGAACAGGGAAAACTCTGATGATGACTGATGTGTGGTGTGTTTTATTTTAGAGTGTTTTTTACCCTCTGTTTAATTTCATTTATTTTATTTATTTTTATGAAAGGGGTTAATATTGCGAGTTTAAATATTAATGGGGCAAGAGACCAGAATAAGAGAGCTAAACTGTATGGACTTTTAAAGCAGAAGCACATTGACGTTACCATGCTGCAAGAAACCCACAGCGATACCAGCAATGCTGCTGATTGGGTGAAGGAGTAGGATGGGTTGGTGATTTTAAGCCATAACACAACGCTCAGTGGTGGAGTCGCCTTGCTCTTTGCTCGCAGTTTTATTCCTTGTTCTTATTCAGTTGAAGAGATTTTAAATGGGAGGCTTTTAAAAGTGAAAACTTTTTATGAGAATAAGGTTTAGTTTTTATCTGTGTGTACACTCCCACCAGTGCAGTGGAGAGGATGACATTTTTAGATACTCTGAACAATGTTATTGCTGACTGCAACACTGCAGAGATTTTAATTCTGGGTGGTGATTTTAACTGTACTACAGATATTTTAGATTGGAACCACACAGAACCTCACATGGCTTCCCGTAAGCATCTGTGGGAGATGATGGAGGCCCACGAGTTAAGCGACATATGGAGAACTTTTCATAAGAACAAGAGACAGTACACGTGGGCCCATGCCATAGATAACACACTCTCCCTGGCGAGACTAGATCGTTTTTATGGTTATAAACACCAGCTGACGTTTTTCACAAAGTGTTTTATTGTTCCAGTAGGTATCTCTGACCACAGCATGGTCCAGTATACTATTACTAAAGAGAAGGTTAAACCTAGGAGTGCCTACTGGCATTTTAACACTGCACTTTTAGAAGACGCTAATTTTAGAGAGTCTTTTATTTATTTATGGAATTGTTTTAAACATGAGAAGGCAGCTTTTAGTTCACTTCAGCTGTGGTGGGATGTGACAAAAACACAAATCAAAGAATTCTGTCAACAGTACACTCTCAATGTCACAAGAGACATTGCTAAATCTCTGAAAGCTCTGGAGATAGAAATAGCGGAACTCCAGCGTTTGGAGGCCACTGGAAATCGAGGGCATATTGAAGCCCTCAAACGTAAAAAAGCCAAAATGAACGACCTGTTAGACATTACAGCACAGGGGGTGCTGGTCCACTCACGCTTTAAAAGCGCAGCTGAGATGGATGCTCCTTCAAAGTTCTTTTCAGTTTAGAGCAAAAGAATGGACAGAAAAGATTCATACATGCTGTGTGAACAGAATCAGGGGATCTCTTATCTGAACCCACTGAAATTCGCCAGCAGACAGTAAGCTTCTACTCGAAGCTGTACAGCAGTGAGTGGTCAGGGGCACAAGTAGTGGAGGACAGCTTCCTCATGAACCTGCCAAAGCTCTCTGAGCAAGCGGCGAGAGAGCTGGACAGGGAGCTCACGCTGGAGGAGGTTCATGAGGCTCTCCAGGGGATGGAGAATGGACGGGCGTCAGGTATAGACGGTCTCCCTTGCGAGCTCTACGAAGCATTCTGGGCTGTCATAGGGCAGGATGTGCTGGATGTCCTACGGGACAGCGTGCGGAGAGGTGAACTCCCACTGAGCTGCAGGAGGGCCGTCCTGACCCTGCTACCGAAGAAGGGAGACCTGACCCACCTGAAGAACTGGTGCCCGGTCTCACTACTGTGCACTGACTGCAAGCTGCTCTCAAAAGCATTAGCCTCGAGACTGACTAAGGTAATGGAGCAGCTCATTCACCAGGACCAGACGTACTGTGTGCCTGATAGGTCCATATTCGATAATGTGTATTTAATTCGTGACATTTTGGACGTCTCCAGGCTATTGGGCTTAAAGACTGGTCTGATTTCTCTAGATCAGGAAAAGGCTTTTGACCGGGTTGAACATGAATATTTGTGGAAGGTGCTGGAAGCCTTCGGGTTCAACCCAGGTTTTATAGCCATGATCAGGGTGTTGTACAGTGACATTGAGAGTGTACTGAAGGTTAACGGTGGTTTATGTGCTCCTTTTAGAGTGTACAGAGGGATCAGGCAGGGCTGTTCCCTCTCTGGAATGTTGTACTCTCTAGCTATTGAACCTCTTTTAAATAAGTTAAGAAGTAATCTCTCTGGTTTTAATATTCCACATGCTAATGCCTCAATATGTTTATCAGCTTATGCAGATGATCTGGTAGTGATGATAAACACACAAAATGATGTCAATGTTTTAACTGGCATTTTAAATGACTTTCATATTTTATCCTCTGCCAAAGTTAACTGGGCTAAAAGTGAAGCCATTTTAATTGGGGAGTGGGAAGGTGGGCAACCGTCACTACCAGGAGGCTTAGCGTGGAAAAGAGGTGGTTTTAAATACTTGGGTGTCTACCTGGGGAACAATGAGATT